>NC_067473.1:106697281-106920264 GCF_947179515.1 Apodemus sylvaticus | reverse complement strand
GACAGAGAGAGATGACAGAGGCAGGGAGGCAGAGGAGAAGAAAGAGAGATTGACTAATTGAGAAAGAAATCTGTTTGATTGTTTTGTTTTTGTTTTTGTTCTTCTCATTTTAAGGAGCCAAGCCAGGGCCTTGTGCAGTGGAAGTGCTGCAATGCTGATCTATTTTTGTTTCTTGAATCCCTACTGGCAATAAATGATCATTGTATTTTATTAACTACATTGATAAGACATCAAAATTTTATTATTTTAGATAATATGGGTGACAGAGTAACAGTATAATATAACTCCATGCTTTATACACCTACATTTAAATAGTAGAAGGGGGGCAATCGGAAGAGGAAGGGGATGAGGAGGAGGGGACAGGAAAAGGTACTGGGAGTGAATACCATAAAAACATAGTTGTGAATGTATGTAAATGCTCTGATATCCAACATTACGTATTATTAATGTATGCTTAAACTTACAAAGATGCAAGATTTTTGACATGATTCTGTACACTTTCCATAGAAAATATAAAAGGACCAGCAAATAGCATTTAAACTAGATATTTTATTGAAGCATTCATTCATTAGACCAGTTAAGGCAGCAGAGTGGATTCAGTATGGAACTCATAAAACTCAAGCACCTCACTGCTGCTTACTGACCAATCAATAGTAACCAAATTAGCTAAGCTCCTGGGATAGAGTTTTCTTGTTGTCTAATATGTTACCATTTGGGCATGGTCAATGTTATAAAGCTTGGTATAAGTTCAGTGTGTCCCATGCCTTCTGAATTTGTATAGTCACCATGACCAACCCCTGCTAAATCTTCTGTTTAAAGCTTCTGTCCCTTCTGGATGAGAGCCAAATTTTTCTCCCAGCAAAACACATCCACATGTCTCCCACTATTGTCCCTGTAATGTTCTGTATTTCCTCCTCCTCAACATCTGTTTATTGAGCATATTATCCTTTATTGAACATATCCTTTAATATCTAACTCTCTGTCTCAGCTAGAAACAATGAATAACTTTATCAGTGCCTTTACATAGAGTATGTGCTCTTCAGGATACAGGATACACTTAGACCACATTCACTTCAAAGAGGCTGCTTTTCATATGCTAATTCATTTCTAGTGATGGGCTAGCTATATTAGTATTCATATCTATCTATCTATCTATCTAATCTATCATCTATCTATATCTCTACCTAATATCTTTTATCTGTCTTTCTATATATGTGGTGTATAGATGTAAATATGGATTATATATACATATGTATATGTATATATATATATGTATATATATATGTTATTATATATAGCTGATGAACTTCTTTTGTATAAAGGAGATTAATGTCTACCAGCACCTCTAGACTCACAGATGCAAATTTTCAGATCAAGATTTTGTTTCACTTTTCTTCATATCTGTGGGAAGCAATCTTACTGATTTTAAGACACATTTAGTGGTATTATGGTTTATGAGCAGACAGATTTAGATTTAGATGACCTTCCTTAACCTTTGTAACTGGATTTTAGCAGGAACAGTACAAAAGGCAGAAATGGTAGAGAAGACCATTAAAATATAAGTCAGTTCTCTATTGGTGACCCTCAAATTGGGTTATGAAAGTCATGGATTTCAACAGAAGCTATTATGACCGACATTGCTCAGCCTAGACATCCTAATATATTTTAAATGTATTTTAACATAACCCTTACTACTAATGTAAAGCACGTTATTCTCTCCTGAAAGGTCAAAATGATGGTGATGTGGAGTAAATGTGTTACTTGCAGGTAGCCTTAGTATTTGTGATGGTGAGAAGAAATGTAGAAGGAATAAGAAATTTCAATCACTAGACAATCCTTAAAGACATTATATGTGGTTTGTCTTTTTACCTTTCCCAAATAATAGATACCTTCAAGTTGTACATGTTCCAGAGATTTGACTGATAGCTGATTTTTTGGCCTTTCAAACATACTTTGTGCACATATATGCACAAGAATGTACACACCACAGCACAATGAGGTAGGTCAGAGGACTACTTGCAGGAGTTGGTTCTCTTTCTAACATGAGCATCCTGAGGTGTAATGGTTTCTGTCAAATTGACACAAATCTAGACATACCTGGGAAGATGTAAAATCAATTGAAGGATTGCTTCCTTACTCTGGTCTGTGGTCATGTTTTGTGTGGGTTGGGGGGAATTTACTTGATAGTTGATGGATGGGAAAGGTCCCCACCCTAGATATGAGAACTTGAGCTTTATGAAAAAAGGCTAGCTGAGGAAGCCAGGAGAAGCAAGCCAGTTAGTGGTATCATTCTATGGTCACAGCTTCAGTTCTTGTGTGCAGGTTCTTATCTTGAGTTCTTGCCTTGGTTTTCCTAGATGATGGATTGAAAAAAGTAAGCTAAAACACACCTTATTGTACTTGTTTCTTTTGGTCATAGTGTTTATGACAGCAACCGGATATCAAAGTAGAATATGGAGAATGAGGCTTGTCAGGTTTGGAGGCAATGGCCTGCTGAGCCATCTCACTGGTCCATTGTTTTTTTAGATAAAATGTATTACTTTATCTTGAAAGTAAATATTGGATTCATTTTTTATATAAACACTTATATATGTATATATGTGTGTGCGTGTGCGTGTGCGTGCGCGTGTGTGTGTGTGTGTGTGTGTGTGTGTTTGTATGTGTGAGTAGGTATATATGTACATTGGCTAAGTGTACAGGAGCTTACAAAGGCCAGAAGAGATATCCGATTCCCTGGAAACAGAGTTATATAGATGGCTGAGATATAGGTATAGATACCATCTTGCAGGTGCAATGAACTAAATCTAGATTCAGAGCAAAAGCAATAAATGTTTTCACCTGCTGTGCCATCTTTCCTGCCTCTGAATGTGGGATTCCTAATAAAGAGAAAAAACCTTACTTGCTATACCAACTGCCCCCAGCATTGCATTCTCCCTTTCAGGATAGAGTGAAGGCAGGTGACTTCTGTCTCTAAAGAGGGAAGCCATACTCTAGGGGAGAAAGCACAAATTTGTGAACCCCAGAGCTTACAGAGTAGTCTGTTTACTGGTGCCCACTTTTCTCCTTAGGCTGGGGGAAATGTTTGACCTTCAGTTTAAACAAATTCCCTATAGGTAAGAAGATTATTAAGACTATTCCTTAAAGAAGTCTGTAGCTTGGCACTTAGTTTTCCATGTGAAGTATTTGTTAATGTGTATCTCTTGGGAAAATGGAGTCTGATAGCTCTGTCCAGATTATTTTACTGGAAATACTGTCAAATTACTCTTTGAACCAGGTTACAGATGATTTTTGTCTAGAAATATTTAACTTCACAGTTCATTCAAATATTTTTCTCTTATTTGCTTAGTCATTAACTCTAAGTTCTGCTATGATTCATACACATCCTGCTCACTCAGCAGAGAGGTGAAAGAACCACCCCAGAAAATATAACTTTGGAAAATAAAAAGTACAATATAGGCTCATAACAAGATTCTGGGCAAGCACATGGAATGGGGTAATGCCAATCAGGAACATACACACACATTGTACATTCCTATGCTGTGAATTCATTGTTGTCTGCGAGTACTTTACTAACACTCATGGAATAAAGACAACACAAAAGACAAGGTGTCAATTTCTAGATATGCATGAAACACAGTATGGACTTAGAGCCCTGGGGTGCACAGTCATGCTGCTTTGTCATTTCAAGGGTACCCATGGCCAAAGTCTGTGGTGGTGCCTGTGAAGTAGGAGAGGCGACTGTGAATGTTGTCAGACATTGGGTTGGTAGCCAGCACTTATTTATTTCCTGAACTGAAGCAGTGATATGACACATCTCCCATATTCCCTCAAGGGGAAAGACACTATGGCAGGAATTTGAACTTGACAGGAAGAGGAAGAAAACCACACTGGGAGTTGCTCATTGGGAGGCATGCAGTTGAACACTGCTGGAGACCTTGTAAAACCATTTTGATTAGGAAAGCTGGTGTGCCGTAAATGTACCCAGTGAGCCCGAGATAGCTCATGTGCACAAGAACCAGGGAAATGCTATTTGTTATGATCAAATGACATCCCCTCCTGGTTTGCTTTTCTATGTCACTTGCCATCTTATGTTGCTGATACCCTCTACCAAATCAGCCAGTTCCACTTCCATTTGTCCCTAGAGCATCAATCATTTATTTGGCTCCTTTATAATTCCTGACATTTCAAAATCCCTAATTTACACATTTGTTTATCTTATAATAAATGTGTATACATGTTTTATCCTGTTCTTTCTCTGTCCTCTGCACATCTCTCTACCTGTGTACATGCATTAATTTTAATCAAATTTTAACCCCTTGAGATCTAAAACCATCTGCTCATCTCCTGCAGATGTTGGACAGGAGTTGAAACTCAAAATTGTTTATTGTTATAAACTAAAACCATAATAAAATGATGCTTGCTTTTGGAGATGTTTTATCTTTTATTTTAAAATTACCAATTTAATGATCAAAATCAGAATCTTTAAAATCATGCGTAAGAAATTCTCAGCAAGTGTTTCACTGCATCTTAATGCAATCTAAGTATTTAAACCACACAGATGCCAAATTAAACTGTGTTTATCAAGCTAGGTTTTGACGAACACTGTAAGCTAAATAAGGCTTTGCATTCAACTCTTTATTCATTCCTCAAGGTTCAGAATTAAATGTGCCATCCTTCCTCCTGGAGTTATAAACCATTTGTGATTATTTTTGAAATGCTTATTTTAAACTATACGAAAACCTTCCAAGCAGGCAGTTTCTTTCCTTAGGGAAAGGAATTTGTGTCTAGACAAGAGCAGATGGACGCGCCCCGATTCTCTCAGGGTAGTCATTGTGAATGGAATTTAGAATTACTTTTTTTGTGTGTGGTTTTCTTCTTCTAGGCAGTCCTTTTTCATCTTTTATCAAACAATTCAGCTCATGGGTTATGTATGGCCTTCTGGAACTCGGATTTGGTTTTGATGTTTGAAATGTACATTATAATTTTCTAAACATGAATGTATGAAAATGGCAGCCTTTAGGAACTCCCACTGACAGAACAGATGACTGACACTGATGAAAGAAAGCCTAAAGATGGAGGCCTGGCTAGGCTGGTGATTGTGGTTATCTGGAAAGGTAGAAAGTTGATGAATATTTGTGAGGGAATAAGGAATAGACTCAGTCGGGCAACTTTTGCTCTTGCTCCTGAGAGCTGATACTATGTGTCTTCCAGGAAGGGAGGGAGGGAGGGAGGGAGGGAGAGATAGAGAGAGGAGAGAGAGAGAGAGAGAGAGAGAGAGAGAGAGAGAGAGGGAGAGGGAGAGAGAGAGATATTGGAGAGAGAGGAGAGTGGTCACATTCGTAGCTAGGGTACCATTAGTGATAACAGAGGAAGTCTGTTTGTTTGTTTATGTATTTATTATTTGGAGACAAGGTCTCACTGTGTATTTTTGGCTAGCCAGGAACTCTCCTATGTTATCATGACTAGGCCGGCTTTGAACTCAGATGAGCACCTGCTTCTGCCTCCAGGGTGCTGAGATTAAAAATTCCTCCAACACTGAGCAGTGAAATACTCAGTTTAGACAAGGTACTTCAGTATTGTTTCCTCATTGCCTCTATCACATGTTTTAAAAAAAATCACTTAAAAGTAATCCATGGTTAAATTTTATCACTTAAAATATAGCATGTAACTAAAGTGGTATAAGTTAGAGATATGTAGAAATAATTTTACACGAATCCCAGCCCAAATGAGCACGTTTTCTTGGACATGAAATGTTGTTTGAGCTGAAGGAACTGTGTGCATCTTCTTTTGTGTTTTGTAAGTCATCACTGTTTTTTTCTACAAAAGTAAACACTGAACCATTCTTTCTCTCGTGGATCTGATGAGGCCATAACCAAACATAATATTTAGTATTGTCCTTGGCAAACAAGATAAGACAGAAAGCTAAGAGGGAACGGTTTTACTGTGTCTGGAGGTAGATTTATAGGAAACTCCTTATTAAAAATGAGCATCCACAGGGTGACACTGGTCCAAGAGAAGAAAGAGAGGAGCAATAGTTGAGACAGCTCAATTTTTAAGATAAACTATGCCAGCTCCAATGTTCAGATTGCTCCCCCTCAGCAGTGTCCTCCTTCTGGTCCATGTCACCCTCCTCCTCCAAGGCAGCTTTTTGTTGGTGGTAAATCCTTGCAGATTGATCTCCAAGTCCTATGCAGAGGGTGCTGAGACTATAATTCCCCTGTCAGCAAGATGAAAAGGGTTGTGGTTGGGTAGACAAATGCAGGATTGTAGTACAAAGACAACTAGGGGAACCATTCACTGTGAGTCTTTTCCAGTCAAGTCCATTGGTATCACCTCACCTACACCCTAGTTTTGGTAAATACCTCATGTCTGATTTATACTCATAGTTTTGATATTCTTTTACAACCTGGCCTTGAACTCACACACTCAAGTGACCCTCTGCTTCAGTCTCCCAAATAGCTTATATTACAGGCTTACCCTGTTCCTGTCTTCTTTTGAATATATTTCTAAACTTGATACAATTTTAAAAAGGCATTATCCCAATTAAAAATATGTATTTTAGTTCTATATTTAAGTTATAGTGTGTGTGTGTGTGTTCAAAATGCTTACATGTGTCCACAGAGGTAAGAAAAGCACTCAGATACCCTTGAGCTGGTACGACAGGTGGTTGTGAGCTACCTGACAGAGGTGCTAGGCAAAAGTGTTAGTGGTTCCGGCCCATGCTCAAGTTTGAGAGACAGAAATATTAAGAGAGGATTTCAGGAGCGGGCTTCTTTGATTCTATCAGACCACACACATACACACACATGGTAAGTGTATATGAGTGCAAGACATACTGATAAATAACATGATTGAGATATGATAGCCTGTATGTAAAAAATCCAATTAACATAAACAGTATGGCAACATTCAGTTTTAGGTCTTATTTTTTTAGGGACATGATTATTAAATCAGAAAAGATACATCAACTAAAGACAGATCCTGGTGGCTTGTGGTCAGAAGAGAAAAAGAAATTAGCAGAGCTAGGAAGTAGAGTAAGGAAGAGCTAAAACTGGCTTAATGTGAGTTCTGAATACACAAGACACATTTCACATATCAAATGATTCCCAAGAAGAAGGAAGGAGAGGGCTCTGGTCCTGGAAAGGCTTGATGCAGCAATGTAGGGGATTACCAGGACAGAGAAGTGGGAGGGGGTTGATTAGGGAATAGGTAGAGGGAAGAGGGCTTATGGGACTTAAAGGGAGAGGGGAAATGGGAAAGAGGAAATCATTTGGAATGCAAACCAAAAATATAGAAAATTTTAAAAAAAGAAAAGAGATCTTGAGTAGAAGAGAATACACAGAATGCAGAAATAAAACTTGCGTGTATGTCAAAGGGAGAAAACTCCATTACCATTTTAAGGAAAAATTACATGTTCCTTAGTGTAAAGATTAAAAACTAATTATATCGACTCATAGGAGAGCCTGCATAGCCAACCATCATGAAAGGCATAACTGACTGAAGTATGCAGAATCCTACCTAGATACTAAAGGCCCAGAACCTAGAAGAACAGGCAGTATTCAAGTAATTTGGCACTCCAAGAATCCATCTCTGCTGAGAGCAAGTGACCATCTATGCTCAGCGGAGCTCATAGGTCCTTAAGTACTTGTAGAAATAAAATAGTATTCACAAGGAAGGTTTTCGGATCTAATCACTTTGACTGATTGTAATCAGTAGGTTTCAGTGTCAATGATCTTAAAAGCATTCTGAACTCATGATTTTGAAACCTATCTTTGTTGGCTGAGGTTGGGGCTTCCTCTGATGATACAGGATTATGAAGAACAAATGTCATGGGTAACCAGCTGGTATGAGTGTTTTCTAATTTTTGATTGAAACTAAGGGTATTTATTGACAGGCTACAGGTGTGGTTTGGGTTCATACTTTTACACAGGTGGTAACTTTGAATTTCAGATTCAAATCAGCTCCTCACCACATGGTGCACAGATATGCAGAACTATCAAGGATACATTGAGCCCTGGAAGCATCAGTTGCATGTTCCCTCTGGCAAAGTTAGACCTTTGGTCTTTTTAGCCTCCCCTAGCATGTAATTGTGGATGATTTGAATTTCCCCCTTGACAATACCTAATAGAAACTACTTTGAAGAATGGATGCTTTCTCTCCATGAAGACTTTCAAACAGTGCTGTAATGAAGGAAATACTCTTTGGCCCCATGGAGTCTTTGCAAATTAATACTTTACAGTCTCACTTACTGGTGAAGCCTAATCATTTAGTTATTCCCAACTATGAAGATAATATCTGTTGTCAGAAGTATATTGTACTATGCAATACATTGTACTATGTGATGGAAGGAATTACAATTATATCCTTGCTCTGATATGCTGTTACAAGTGTTGTTAAATTTTCTTGTTACATATTCACATCTAACAAGCTGGATGTATTTCTAGAACAGCTTCTCTGTCTACTTTCTCTAGATTTTATAATAAATTTGTCTAAAGAAAGCATTCCCATTATAGAGGATGACACCAACACTATCCTAGATGACCCTTCTATATATGTACACCCCCCCACACACACACATATATATTTGCCTGTTTGGTCTTAGTAAATTAGTCATGATGAATCTACTCTCAAGGAAGCGTAATCCTAAACTCAGCTTTCTTAAAGGGCTCTGCACCAAACTAGGACTACCACTACCACATTTTCTCAAGGACCTGACAAATCTTTTTTGAGGTTCGGAATCAATATGGAATTAAGAACATCATAAACTAATAGGAAATGAAGGGAAAACTACTTGTTTTGTCGTAGAAATACTTAAGGACAATGAAGTCTTCTCTCTTATTTATGGTTCTCATTTTCCCTTCCTGACTGAGTAGGTTCTCCATGCTGCAAAAGTATGACAGAGGCTTAGGGTGAAAAAATGGGGGGAGGATTCAGGCAAACTAATGCACATATAGAAACACCCATTTCCCACGTACCAACTACCATGATATCAGGTGCATGTTTTCAGATGTCTACATATTACAGAAGGTTTCAGAACAACAGTTAAACTGGAAACATAAACTGGAGATTGAGGAGACATTTACCTAACTGGGGGGAAGGAAGGGTATGCATTTCTGTTTGAGGGAATAAATTCTTATGGGCAGATCATCAGCATGACTCTCTGCTCCTCCTACCATGTTCGACAACAAGCATAACTAAGTCTAATTGCAACTTTTGGATATATATAGGGATAGGTGGTGAGATCAAACTGGAAAAACAAGTAAACAGTATTCAAACATCAGATGCTTAGATGTATTTGCATTAATGGAGATCCTTGTAAAGTCTAAGACTGGAGCAGAGATTTGCTTATTTCCCCATAAACAACAATGGGCTGTCTAGCTATGTTTCTCCCTTCCATCCAGTTAACCTTGTTCTTTTTCCCTCATGGCTGTCAGGACCCCCGTTCATACTGTAGTGCAGCTTGTCACTCCTGTAAACGGAATCAGCCTGTGCTTTGAAACTTCACCTCTTGGAGCCTCTTGGGAAGATTCATTTCCAAAGTCATCACCCATGGTTTAGATCTCAACCAGCACTGGAATAAAATGACCTTGATTTTTGTATGCAATATTAACTTCCATTTCATTTCTCTTAGAAGGTCATTATTTTCCAGCCCAGTATGCAATGTGCATGCAAAAGTATAACTAGAATGTAACTTTACTTTTAACTTTGATCACCCTTTCAGGGCATAAGCTATTAAGAACAGTTCTGCATGCTGATAAATAATTTCAAAGTGGTGTCTACATTTTTGGGTGCAATTCACAAAGAAAAACAGCTTCTAATTATATAAACCTACATCAGCAACTACTCTGCTGATATATGGAGTGAGAATCACAAGGGCAGTGTTAAGCCTTGTCATAATTAGATAGAAGTGAGGCCAGTGTCACTTCTGACTTTTTTTTTTTTTTTTTTACATCTCAATAGTTCTTCTAGGGTGAGGACATGTTTTATACATTATCAAGATGTTCAAAGAATCCATAGTTAGACTGAGAACCTCAGGTCCAGCTATCATGGATCATTGTTCTATTAAGCCCTTGCTCTCCTGAAGTAGGACTTTAGATAAGTCAGGAGGAAAGCAAATTAGGAGGGAGAAATAGTGTAAAGATAAAGCTATATTGAAGAGAAATAGCAACTAACCCGATCTTGAATGAATAAACTTAGGAATGGAGCACAAAGAAAGTAGTTCCTCTCTCTCCCAAACCATTTGAATCTTGGAAAATTGACTTTCATAAAGGTTCCTATTTCTCCCCTCTCTGATGATACTAGGCCTGCAGCATGGTCATTCACCCCAGTGATCTACCAACTAAGTCTCACAAGAGAGATTTCTTTTTCCATGCAGGTCCCTCATTAAAAGTAGCGCCTCTATAATGTTAATCTATCTATCTATCTATCTATCTATCTATCTATCTATCTATCTATGTATCTATCTATCTATCTATAATTCCAGGGCAGACCATTCAGTTTTAGATAATCAGCTCTTCCATGGGGAAAACTATTTCTTCCACTCTTGATATTCATTTTTTGTGTAGGGTTGAGTACTTGTGGCCTTTCCCTTGTCCATATTAGTATGTCTACTGATGTTGTCTTTTTCAGTTTGTATTTAGGCAGCATGAGCTGCTTTGCACATTAAGTGAGACTTTTTGAGGATATCTTCTGAAATAATTAAGCTTTACTAACATATTTAGGGATAGGAGTCTTTCTGTCTCTGTCTCTGTATCTCTCTCTCTCTCTCTCTCTCTGTGTGTGTGTTTGCTTGTGTGTGTGTGTTTGTGTGTGTATGTGTTTGGGGGGTATAAAATCAAAAATTAATAAAGAAGAGACCCTGAATTTGAAAAAAGAGCATGGATGGGTATATGGAAAGATTCAGAAGGAGAAAAGGGAAGTGGGAAATGATGTAATCCCAAAATATACAATAAATATTTCTTTTCAAAGCAGCCCCTTACTTTTTTTTTTGTTTCCCTTGGGTCTAAACATAGTAAGATCAAATCTTATCTTCACTTCATTTTTTTTGCTTCCATTATTTTTGATGATGACTTTGCACAGATGAAAAAAAAAAGACTCATTTTCCTTGCCCCTGTTACACTCAGAAAAGGTATTCATGAAGAAAGAGATGTGTTTGTGGAGGATGGAGTCTAAGTAGCAGGCATTACCTAACTCAACCATCTAGCTTACATTTATTAATACGGAGAGCGGCGCGATGGTTCAGTCATAATTTCTCAGCAACTTCCTCATTTTAATAATATTGACCAGACTGCTTTGCATTATGTTGTGGCCCATAAAATAGAATTTTATTTTTTCAGATCCTTTTTCTACAAAGAGATACATCACTTACAGCCTTACTTTAATTCCTTTAAAAATGTTTGAACTATAAAAATATATAGATATTTTCCAGTTCCCACCATTTGCTTAAGAATTTTATGAATTCATTGTTTTTAACTGCTGAGTAGTATTCCATTGTGTAAATATACCACATTTTCTGGAAAATATCATCCTAAGTGAGGTAACCCAATCACAAAAGAATACACATGGAATGCAATCACTGATAAGTGGATATTAATTAGCCCAGAAGCTCTGAATTCTCAAGACACAATTAATATATCAAATGATTCTCAAGAAGAAGGAAGGAGAGGGCCCTGGTTCTGAAAAGACTTGATCCAGCATGGTAGGGGATTACTAGGACAGAGAAAGGTGAGGGGGGTGATTGGGAAATGGGCAGAGGGAAGAGGGCTTATGAGACTGATGGGGAGGGGGGAACCAGGAAAGGGGAAAGCATTTGGAATGTAAACAAAGAATATAGAAAATAATAATAATTAAAAAAATATAGAAGAAGAGACAGAGACTAATATACCAGATACCATCTTTTCCTTCTTTAAGGGAAACACTATATTGAAGACAGGATATAGATTTTCAGAGTATGCATGCCACACAGAAATGCATGCATGTTTAAATAGTGTACTGTATTTTTTTTTGTGCATGCGTTTATCATCTTACAAGTGATCATCTTGTTTCATCTTTATTTTCCCACACAAGCTTTGACTTTCAGACTTCATTACTGTCTCTTAATATACCTGGTCTGGTCCATTTGTACTACACAGATGCAGTGCTCACGGACCTAGAGCAAGCATCTCATGGTACTTACTCCTGATATTAGCATAAGTCTGGCTGGGGCCATCAGGATAAGTCTAAGATGTGGCCTATTAACAAGATCCCATGAGACCAATTATTTTCCATTTTAGTTTTTGTATAAGTTCTATTACTCAACTCTTAGAACACTTCATGAAAAAAGATACAGTCACAAACACAGACTCCCCCCAAAAAAGATTTCATGTGACTTCGGGGTATGACAGATCAGCCAGCATAGTCTGCATTTCTATAGAAGTTGATATTTGCCTATGCCCTAGATTATGTCCCATCTACCTGTTTGGGAGTAAAATGAGTCACTTTACCATATTTCATGATAGTGGTGGCCAAGATGATGTATTTTCAGTCCCAGCTACCGTAGATAAGTTTTATTTATGTTCACATTTTCATAAGGCTATCATGCTTCAATTTTTTTGTCCATTCTAAGTATGAAATGATATATAATTGCTATCTTTTCAATTAATGGTGTCATACATATGATTACTTAATTTATCAGCACATGCAACAACATATATGTGGAAGTTAGAGGCCAGACTGCAAGAGTTGCTTTTCTCCTCTCACCATGTAAGTTTTGGGGATTAAACCCAAGTCTTATCAAGCTAGTCAGCAGGTACCATTTCCTACTAAGTAATCTTATCATCCTGACAGTGAGGGAAATTTTATACATCTAAGTGCCACTAACAGCTGCACAGAAATCTGTAAAATCATTGACTACCATGACCATACCAGTTTAACAATTAAATAAAGTGGAATTAGTGGAACTCAGAATTTTCTACTGAAGAAAGAAAGTTATGATTTTATTTAAGTAAACCACCCATTTCTAAATGTCGAATACATACAAAAATACTCTCGTGCTCTAGGAGGTCAATTTCAATTATCTATATTTTAAGTTCCATAAGAAAAAGTTCATCCTTAACACAAAGGGATAATTGGAAGAGCTCAAGTTCGTGTATGGGTTTTAGGAATAATGGTTTATAGGATTTTATGTTGAGTTGACATGGAATAATTACACAGTTTATGGGCATAGTGTGATGCTCTGATACATATATGCATTTCTTATTGATCTAATGAGCATAATTAGAATGCCAATCACTTCAGTTTCAATTCATAGTTATAGCAGGACAGCTAAATTGCCTCAGAATTCTTTCCATGCCAATGCAGCTTAATGGTTATATGGAAATCTCGGATAGTTTAGGGCACTACTCCTCCTGGGAAAGGAAAATTGTCCAACTCACAACTTTGTTTTTGATAGTTATTACAGAGAGAAACCTTATACCTCCTTGTCCCTATCTCTCCTCTCCTTAAAAAATCATTTGACTTTTTCTAGTAGAAGTGCCCTTCTCTAGGACTTATGCACCTCAGATATTCTTACCCTAGAGAGGAAATAAGCAGACATCACACCAGAGATTAAAATAAATGTCAAAGTATTCAATAGCCTGAAAAGATGAACCAGGAATGAAAACCCAGAAATGAATGCAAACCAATGATGTTTCTATTTTATTGTCTTTGTAAATAAAGTGAGTTTTGCTTCTGGCTTATATCTGACAGGAATAGATTGTTATAGCAGTTGAGAAAATTGAATTATGATTTTTGAGAGTAACAAAATCAACACTATTTTCCATATTCTTTACCAGAATCTCTGTAAGTATTTCAGATGTCCCAGTGAGCTTGCTTTCTGCTGACTTCAAGGGCATGCATACATGCATACCTGCCCGTGGTGTGTGTGTGTGTTTGCCTGTGTGTTTGCTTGTTTACTTGTCTTGTGAGAAGGAGACAAGAGAATGAGCTAAGTCCCCTTTCATGTGCATCTTTTTCCATGCCAAGGTGATATTGATATAATAGAACAAATTATCTTGAGCTTATTGCTTTTCTTTTCTACAGGTTTTTCTGCTGAAATATTGTTTTCCTTTTGTTTTCTTACATTGTTCTTCCATAGAATCCCTTCCTCCTCATCCTGTTTCTTATTTCCAATGTTCCCATCCAAAGGTCTACTATATACTGGCTATGATTAATTAAATGTTTGTCAATATTTTCTAAGGGCAGTGTAAGACTCATAGTTTTGTGTATACTAGACTATCAACTCCAACTATCATACAGACAACAAAGCATGTTTAGAAGGATTAATTTTTTTTCTGCAAATTTTCATGAGTGGGAACTAGTAAAAATTAAACTCTATTCAGGGTACCATAATTGTGAAATCTGTACCCATCTGCTAACCTGCTCCATGTTGGATGCTGACATAAGTTTCCTGTTTTGCAAACTATCACCTTGCAAGAAGTAACCATTTGCTTCCGTTTTTTGTGGTCAGTGACACATGATCATTGAATTCGACCCATTCAAAACTGGACTAAGAGGACACCATGAAATTTGTCCAAGGACTGGACTGATGGACAGCAGGAGAAAAAGTCTCTGATCTACATGTCATTTCCTTTCTTTACCCAGTGATGCCACGCTTTGCTGAACAAGTTGAGGTTGCCATCGAAGCCCTGAGTGCCAATGTCCCTCAACCATTCGAGGAGAACGAGTTCATTGATGCCTCGCGCCTGGTGTATGATGGCGTTCGGGACATCAGAAAGGCTGTGCTGATGATCAGGGTATGTGAGATCTTTATAGCACAGAGATTGTAGAGCGAACCCAAGAAGTTCAAAGCCTTTCTCAGTTGTAATTGCTCAGTGTAATCTGCCAAGATGTTTGACGCAAAGCATATTCAGACCATGTGTATTTAATTACTTATAAATGGATAAATGAGTATTTGTTTAAATTGGATATTTTCTTTATTTACATTTCAAACATTATTCCCTTTCCAAGTCTCCCATCCGGAAACCTCCTATCCCATCTTCCCTTCCCCCTGATTTAGGAGGGTGCTCCCCCACTACCCTCCCACTCTGGCCTTCCTGCCCTGGCATTCCCCTACACTGGGGCGTCGAACCCCCAGAGGACCAACGGCCTCTCCTCCAGCTGATGTCCAACAAGGCCATCCTTTGCCACATATGCGGTCGGAGCCATGGGTCGTTTCCATTTGGTTGGTGGTCCAGTCTCCGGGAGCTCTGTGGGCGAGGTCTGGCCGATTGACACTGTTGCTACCTCCACTGGGCTGGTATTCCCCTCAGCTCCTTCAGTTCCTTCTCCAACTCCTCCATCCAGGGACCCCGTGCTCAGTCCAAGGTTTGGCTAAGAGCATCCATCTCTGTATTTGCCAGGCTCTGGCAGAGCCTCTCAGGAGACAGCTATATCAGGCTCCCATCATTTAAAAAATTATTTTTTTCTTGTTTTTACATTCCAGATTTTAGTCCTCTTCAGGTCCACCCTCTGACTGTCCTTCATTCCCTACCCCTTTCTCCATGCGGATGTCCCCAACCCTGACTCCCTCCCCTTCAGACCTCCCTGTGGCCTGAATGAGTCCAGATCAGTAATGAATGCCCCGATAAAAGATGCTCTGGCTCCTTCTTGCATAGTTCTGTAAGTTTCATATGATTGGGTAGAATCCCTGCTACTTTCCATTTCTGTCTCTCGTAGACACTGTCTTCACACGAGTATCGCCGGAGAATCATGAGTTGTTAGAGAATGAAGCATTTGCAGCTTAGAGTGTTAATATAGCAGCAACACAATGAGTTCATTATGCATACATCTAGGCAGTCTTGGGTGAAAGCGCCTCCCCTCACCTACCTCACTAGCTTTCCCCACATTATGTCAAGTAGGTGTGAGCTTTCATAAATATTGCATAATAGTAAACTGAGCTGTAAACCTAGAAGTTCCACACTGTAGTTGGTTTAAACATATGCTATATCATTTGCGACTTGTTCTATCCATCCAAAATATGCATTTGTTTGTCTCTATGACCCATTGCTTCCTTCATACAGTTTAGCTGCTTTATAATATTCCACTGTAGATTTATCTTTAGTTATTGATTTCTTACTTTACTAACTCATTCATACAGAACTGTTCAAGCAGTTTCATTAGAAATGAAGCTGTTCCTTGAAACAAACTGCTCACAAGGAAGAATTGATGTATTCAATTATTGTGACAATAATAGAATAAAAGCCAAGAGATGAGCTTTTGTAGTGCCATCCCAAGGGAACAATGACCAATATAATCTTGATGAGAAACATGTTTGTTTTTTTTATTTAAATTTGGTTACATGTAATGTACTAAGTGAAGGATTGGACAGATAGCTTGGTGGCTAGTGCTCATAGAGGCTGTGGGTTCAGTGCCCAGCAACCAGACTGGGTAGCCTGTTAACTCTAGTTTCAAAAGTCTTGATTCACTCTTTTGGCCTCTGCATAAACAGGTGAACAGGCACATGTCCATACTCTTAAATAAAAATAGTAGTTTTTATAAAAGTAGCTAATGAAATTAATTATAACATTTTTCTTAGCAAAATGTATCCATGATGTTACCATTTTGGCATGCTCCAAGAGCATCCTTTAAAGCCCCCAGTATCTTTACAGAGCTATATCTGAAGTAACCAAACACTCCTTAGCCACAATCTCCACATGTTTCATGAACTGACTGTTGGAATAAATTTAAAAAGAATTTTAAATTTCTTTTTATCATCAGGAGAATTCTATCATGTCATATTATTTATATCATCATATATTTTATCATATATTTATTATAACATATAATATATATGTTTGATATATAATATATATATTATCATATATTCTAATCATTAGGAAAATTCTCTCATATCATATTATTTATACTTAAACACATAGATTTTATGTTTTGACTTAGGGATGTTGAGTTACATTGTCTTTTCAATTTACCCATTTTATAACTCTGATCATCGTTCAAGACTTGGATAACTGTTTTTTCCCATATTTATATTTAAGAATAATCACTCCCTTTTCTGAATACCTATAACAATTCTGCTTGGGGAGGGTATTTATTTCACTGTCCCCTTTATGACTATTACCTTCTTTAGATTGTAAACATTTTTGGAAAGATAGATATCTTTTTGCCATTGCCACCCCCCATTGGGTTATATTGTTTGGCACATATTGAGAGAGAGAAGGAGGGGTGTGGAGGAAGGTAGTGAGGGTGGGGCAAAAGTAGGAAAGGAGAGAGAGAGAGAGAGAGAGAGAGAGAGAGAGAGACAGAGACAGAGACAGAGAGACAGAGAGAGACAGAGAGAGACAGAGAGAGAGAAACAGAGAGAGACAGAGAGAGAGACAGAGAGAAACAGAGAGACACAGAGAGAGACAGAGAGAGAGAAAGAGAGAGAGAGAGAGAGAGAGAGAGAGAGAGAGAGAGAGAGAGAGAGAGAAAGAGAGAGAGTTCAAATCAGAAGATAGAAAATGTGAAAAGATAAGGGAATCAGAGTGTGGCAGGGAAATGAGAGAGAACTTTTTAAGTTATTTCTCCATTCTGTGCTAACTTGTGAAATAAGGTAAGAGACCATGAGAGTTATGTTTGCCAAGGATTTTGCACTAAACCTCCCTATAATCCCCTGACATAGTTCCTCTTTTGCCATTTTTCTGCTTTGTTAGCCTTCACATTTCTTGTGACAACCATTTATCTGGGAGTCTGAGGAGGTTTATAGCCATCATTCAGCTTTTCACTCCTAAGCCATTAAAAGTCCACAATTTTAGATAAAATGCCATAACGTCATTGCAGAGAGTATCATTCCCCTATCTCAACATTTAATAAAAATGCTGAAAATTTAGGAATAGAGAAATGTACTGTGGATATAAACAGTTATTTTTTAATCTCCTTATCCATACAGCACCCAAATGACTTTCTTTGTATTTAAGTAATTTCATGACCACAGTTTTTAGTATAATTATTAAATCTATAGGGCTTAGAAAAATTCTATCATACAAGGAAAGAATGATTGGAAATGGGACTTTTCTTAACAGCTGACATGACTATGTAACCTCTTCCTAAAGTGCTGATTTTATTTTACAAAAAATAAAAGAAATCTTGTTTATAGTCATGTTAAAAGTCATAACTATAGGAAGGACCAGGATGGATCAAATTCTCCATCACCTTGCCTCTCAGCAATCAATACATACTTAATGGAGATGTTGGTGTCTGTGAGCTCCAGGTTAGTTCCATGCAGCCCCAAATGTACACAAAGTTTGTGTGTCCCAGGTTCTAGCCTCACTATACAAGGCCACACATTTGTCATGAAACAGAATGTTGCCCTTATTTCATGAGTCAGTTATCCATTTGCTTCCCTAATGAAATCTATCTTCTGTGATAGGCAGATATGTAGAAGTCTTCTCATTATCTTCACAGGACATTTGAAAATGTCCACTCCATTCCCCACTACCTTTGGCAATGTTTGCCAAGCTTTCTGCACTGCTTTTCCTTGTCGTTTTTTTAAATAGAAAAATCATTAGCCCAAAGCACATAAAAGGGCACTAAATAGACCATAGAAAGGATATTTGTCCATAGTATGAATGTTCAAAAAAATAGAGAGAGCCCTGTCATCATTGAACTTAAGTATACACATTAATGCTTGGAAATAATGACAAATTATTGATTTTCAAGATAGTATTCCAAATAAGTTCTAGTGAGGAGAAAGATACATAAATGAGGAATTTGTAGATGATGAGGATCAAACACAAATTGAAGACATTTTTTATTTGCTGGACAATGGTGCCTAATACCTTTAATCCCAGAATTCAGAAGGCAGAGGCAGGTAGAGTTATGTGAGTTTCAAGCCAGCCTAGTCTACAGAGTGAGTTTCAGGACATCCAAGAACACAATGGAGAAAACCTGTCTCAAAAAGAACCAACCAACCAACCAACAAACAAACAAATGATAACTTTTATTTACTTTTAGAAGTTAAGGTGAGTAAAGGCATAGGATTCAGTATGGAAATTAAGTATAATGGGTTCAATAGTCTTGGGGTTGACACATGTCTTAAACAACATCTTCATACAAAATATTTATAAAGTCCCCCTTCCTTTGATTATTTCTTTATGGTGATTTCAGTAGCATGTCAAGGAAATAGTAAGGCCTGGGACTGAGGCTTGATCAAGGTCTATAGTTCACTGTGGCTCTCCTGTACTGTGTAGCAAAGAGCTTTGGAGCATTATTAGACATTTAGAGCTTTGAGGGTAATATGGAAGTATCTCTTAGCTTGTATATGAAATATTAGCTGGAATAGTTCATGGTTTAACCATTAGGTTAGCACATGTATGTTGATGATATGATCTTCTTGTGAAACTGAGTATATACAACATGATAAAATGTCATCTTCAGTGAGGTTGGTTTCATTCTGATATTTAAATAAATACTATAATGTTAGTTGGATAATACAAGTAGATTAGTTATTAGTCTAAATGGTTTAATCAACAGGATGTTAGAGATTTTTTATTTCATTATTTTTCAGACTAGGAGCATTATGAAGACATTAAGGAGATCATGAGGTTGCTATTCATCAGTGATGAATAAAATTTGTAGTTTAGATATAATTTGTGATCATCAGTTAATTATCTTCTCTTCAAATGGATGAAACATTGTCATGGCTAAAGTAGAAAACCCTCATAGACCTAGTACTAAGCAACTCTTCCCAAAATTTTTCTTTTTATCATTGTGCTCATCTAAGGTTTCTTCCAGTTGTTGAATAGCATATAATTTTCTAAAGAAGTCAATAATATTAAAATTTCTGCCTGTTGAGTCAAAATATTTCTCAGAACTAGCAAACAAAGGGTAGTAAGCTACTCATGTGTCTTGTTTTATTTTATGTCAGATAATCTATTCCTGTGTAGATCCTAGTTTTATTTACCTTACAGAATTAATGAGAAATAACTTATTATGCTCTTTTTAAGGAGTTATAAAATCTCCCATACTGTTAGATCTATCCCGAAATACAGAGGTAAACAAAACAAATTTTCTTTCTTATATATACTGAGAATAAAGATATATTCAATGCCAATATAGTACTGTGCAAGAAACAGAGACGGTGTGGGAGATAGAGCCCGTAGTAAGAACTGGTTTTATGGAGACACTGTCAGAATGAACCAGAACATGTTTGTTGCAGGACATGCTTTGTACCAAGGCAAAGCTTTCTAATTGGTCCATTTGGGAAGTTGTAGAAATTGAAGAGTCACACAGAAGAAGAGTCAAAGATTTAATAAAGCCTGTCTCAGCTCTAAATTGGACCTCTTTGACAATCCTGGTGAGCAAGAGTATACAAAGTAAGAGTCTAAGTACTCAGTGGAAAGATCACTTAGGAGGTTTTCATGGTAACCCATGGCTAATTAATCCCAATTTGGGAGAGTTTCTGCTGTTGGTCTTGTGTTGATGTTTTGTTTTGTATTGTTGATATTGGCTTTAGATTTCAAATTTTAGCTATTTTTATTTTTTTGTTCCTAATCCCCTTTAATGTTTTACATTGCTATTGGGAAGTTATTTCTTGTAACTTACACAATTTAGCCAGTCAACTTGTATTTTCCATTTCTTCTTTCAATGAATCCCTCACATGCATTTAAAATTGTTTCGTAAAAAAAGTGCTGCTTAATATATTTTTCTTATATATACAAGTAAAACAGCTGTTTTAATTGCTGTGTATTTGACTTCTGCTGTAAAAACTATGGTCAGTGATAAGCACCAGAGCTTTGCAACTGGCATCTGGTATGTCTCTAGAAAACTTATGAGACCCCTGGCTTCTGTAATGTTACTTGCAGGCATAGAAAATAGATTTAGGAAGATCAAAAGTATTTTACAAAAAATACATATGTTTATAACCCAATAGACAGATAGTGATAGATCCAGGAAACTGGGACTGTGCCCAAGGTTGTATTTTGGTTCTACTGAAAAGTCTTCCCTCTAAATAACAAGTTGTATAGTTGAAGTTTGATTCTCAAATCTCTAGTTTCCATTCAGTGAAACACACATGCGCTTAAAACTTCATCTAATCACATACAATGTATTCCTTTGGGACCACATCCAGATCATCTACAGCTTACCATGTATTCTTTAGTTTGTGGAGGTCATTTCCCAACAGAAAAAAAAACAACAGAAGACTGTGCATTCACAGAACTATTTATAGGAGCAACCTGTATGGTTTTTATTTTGTTCAAGAGACAAAATCTATTTCACATTTATCCATTCACCTGTGGTATTTATGATCATAAAGACCATGGGTTCTTCAGTTTCTTTCTACCAGTTGCTAATGGGGATACCAAGGATATTTTACTTGAAGAATACCCTAGTTCCCTAGTTTGAAAGATTTCCCTAGTTATGTGGCTGTGATAAAATATTGTGACAAGAGACAATTAAGGGGAGAAAGTGGCTCACAATTCCATGTTACAGTCCATGTGAAGGGAAGGCAAGGAAGGAACTTAAGCAGCATCTAGTCATGTCTGAAGTCAGCAGCTAGTCATGTCTGAAATTATTAGTAAAGAGAAACAAGTGCAAGTTAGCTTACTTGTTTATGCTGTGCTAACTTCCTCTTATCTTATAATATTAAGAGCCTTCTACTTAGAGACTAGTGCTACCTAAATTGGTATGGCTCTTCATACGTCAATTAATAAAAATGACAATATCCAACCTAATCTGGAGTATTTCATTTCTCATTAATATCTTCCCAACCAGCATACAGTCTCTGAGACACTTTGTACATCTCTAAAATAGGGATTGAGTATATTTCATTGTGTTATACAACTTAAATTCTGCAGATGACTGGTCGTCCCACAGTGTGGGGTAAATGATGATAGATAACTGCTATTATTGTCATTATTGTGATTAGGTGTTATGTTTTCTTAAGCATACTAATTATCACTATCATTTATGAAATGTATTGGTTTATTTTTATAGTTTGCAAAGCATTTTCATGTACATCTGTGTTTAGGAGTCCTACGAGGCAAACAGGAAAAAATTGGCAATTATAATATTCATTTTATAACCAAAGAGACATCAAAGCAACAAAATGGAGTCACTTTCCAAAGACTTGTAGCTAGTGAGTGGAATTCAAAATCAGAACCACTGGGCCTACATCAAGATATTTTATTTCAGTGTGTGTGTGCATGTGTGTGAGTGTGTGTTTGTGCATACATACAAATATGTGTGGTGTATATAAGGCATGTATGTGGGTACACAGGCCTATTGTTCACAGTTCAATTTCAGCTGTCTGCCTTTATTTGCCTTATTTATCTTTTTATAGACACACTTTTTCATTGAACCCAGAGCTTGCTATTTTGCCTAGAGTGGCTGACTGGCCATCCCTAGGAATCCTCCTGCACCTACCTCCCAGGTGTTTGGGTTATAGATTTATGTAACTAAATCAGGTTTTAAAAGTAACATTCTCATGGAAATTTTGAAAACTTCTTATATACACTAAGAGCTATTGATCAGATATACCACTACTACCTCCCTCTAATGCCTACTCTCCAGGTCCTTCCAACATACCTCCCTCCAAACTTTGTGTCCTCTATCCTCCTCCTCCTCCTCCTCCTCATCATCATCATCATCATCATCAATTATCATCATTTCTGATTATGATTAGAACTGACCATATCTGCATGTGGGTTCGTCTGTAAGGGCATGGGTTACCTATCATTTGTGACATTCCCAAAAAAGTGAGTGGGTCCTCTTTCCTCAGCAGCTATCACCCTCCTCACTATTGGTAGGCCTTGGGAGCCCCCTCCCTTAAATGTCCCATTTTCTGCAGGTCTTGTATAGGTAGTTCCAGTATGCTTGGGTTACCTCACTCAGGATATTTTCTTGTTCCATCCATTTGCCTAAGAATTTCATGAATTCATTGCTTTTAATAGCTGTGTAGTATTCTATTGTATACATATATCACATTTTCTGTATCCATTTCTCTGTTGAGGGACATCTGGGTTCTTTCCAGCTTCTGGCTATTATAAATAAGGCTGTGATGAACATAGTAAAGCATGTGTTTTTATTACATGTTGGAGGATCTTCTGGGTATATGCCCAGGAGTGGTATAGCTGGGCCCTCCTGTATATGTCTAATTTCCTGAGGAACTGGCAAGGTGATTAGCCTGGAAGCTTGGAATACCCAAGATACAATTCACAGACTAAACAAAGCTCAAGCAGAGGATGGTCTTTTTTGACATTAAATGGGGAAGGATGGATGCACCAGTATAGGGGAATGCCAGGACAGGGAAGAGGGAGTGGGTAGGTTGCTGACTAGGGAGAGAAGGGGATGGGATAGGGTGTTTTTGGAGGAGAAACAGGAAAAGGGATAACATTTGAAATGTAAATAACAAAAATATCTAAGGAAAAAAAAAAGTTCCGGTGTGCAACAGTCATGTGATGCCCTTCCACAGCTTTCCCCATCCTCCATCTCCGCCATCCTCCTATCCACTCTTCCACAGCTTCCCCCATCCTCCAGCTCCACCATCCTCCCATCCACTCTTCCACAGCTTCCCCCATCCTCCAGCTCCACCATCCTCCTATCCACTCTTCCACAGCTTCCCCCATCCTCCCATCCACTCTTCATCAAAGTTCCCTGAGTCTGTGGAGGGGAAACGTGTATACAGACGTATCATCTGAAGCTTAGCACTCAGAATCATGTATTTTCAGGAGTGTGACCAGTTTTAAGTCTTTGGATTAACCTCCATCACTGCAAAAATAACCCTCTCTAGCTGAGGTTGAGAGCAGCACAAGTCTATGGATATGAGGTTAAAGATTGAAAAAAACTGCTTGATGGCTTGACCTTTTAATGAAACAACAGGAGGTTCTACCTAGGGCCTCTAATATATCCAAGTCATGGCCTTTGGGCCATATTTTCAGTACTAGGTATGGATTCCCTTCTGTGAAGTGAGCCTCAATGGTCACAATATGAAGATGCCAGTATTCCAACTCACTCTTGCATGATTAGCAAACACTTTTATGAATCCAGCAACAATCTCCTCTCTCTCTCTCTCTCTCTCTCTCTCTCTCTCTCTCTCTCTCTCTCTCTCCCTCTCCCTCTCCCTCTCCCTCTCCCTCTCCCTCTCCCTCTCCCTCTCCCTCTTCCTCTTTCTCTCTTTCCTCTTGGTTCCTGGCTATATTTATATCTCCATCAATCTCAGAGTCATTGGCCTTACTTGGTAGGTAAGGCTTGCCCTTCACTCACCAGCTGTATAAATGCCCAGATAACTGCCATGTTTGGATAAAGTCCTTCAGAACCTGGTGTATGTGGCATCTTTCTCTTCAGAGATGTTCCATTTTATTTTTCTCTCGCCTTTAAGAAGTAGTGATGAATGTCCCAGTAATCTTGTCATCTCATCTGACCTCAGAATTTATAAACTTGCTACAATTGTTTCACAGCACATTCCAGAAGACAGAAGTGAGCATAGTAAATGGCCTCTCTTCACAGTATACATACAACCAACTTTTTAACCTGGGGTTTGCTTCTCTCAGCCACTCCCATTCTAATCTGCAAAATGCTTAGAACCCCCCCCTCTCCCATTCTTTTAACTTTGCTATGAAATGAAACTGAGCTTTTTAACCTGGGGTTTGCTTCTCTCAGCTGCTCCCATTCCAATCTGCAAAATGCTGAGAACCTCTCTCTCTCTCTCTCTCTCTCTCTCTCTCTCTCTCTCTCTCTCTCCCCCATTCTTTTAACTTTGCTATGAAATGAAACTGAGCTTCCATAGCTAACTGAGTGAATATTAATAAGGTTGATGTGCCAGAGAAAAGGAAACCAAAATTTTATTTATCAAGCATAAAAAATCTGCAGGCATAATGCAATACTGACATGATCAACCCCATTTTATGCATGTCTGACCAATCTTACAGCTACATTAGTAACTTTACCTGGTAAATTAGACTAGGAATGCCAAGGAAATCAGCACAAAAAATTGGGAAAGGGACAACAGCATCATCACTATTGCTACAATGTATCTCTTTTGAAAGAGAGTCCTGGGAATGTCTATTGAAAGACAGATAAATTCCTGCTATAAACCAAGAAACAATTTGCAAAGGACAGCTGAGCAGAGGCCACCAATGCTCTCTCGCCATGTGCACAAGCTACATCTCCTTCTGATGGGATCATCTTATAGTTTGCAGTAGGTGATAGTGTTGAGTGCATATTTCAGACTGCGTATTTCTACAGCTTCAAGAAAATTTAGTCCTTCTTATTCTTCAGTCTCCTATCTGCAAAATAGTTTAAAAAGAAAAAGGAAACAAAAACCAACTGCTATCCACCCAAAAGGAGGCAACTTCTTTTAAGTTTGTTTAGCACTAAGAGAAACTATGTGGTAAACTCTTGCTACATGTTATTGACCTATAAGGAAGGGAAGGGTTTTTATTGGCTGGTTTATAGATTCATTCTTATCTATTTCCAACACAGACTTTAATGATTTGCCACGATCTTAATCTACCTCTATTCCCTTTCTGCCATTTATTATTCAGGTTCTTACCCAATTTATAATGTGACCAAACAAATAGCTAAAGCCAAAGACCTTCGTGGTTGGGGGGTCAAACATACTTGGTTGCTTAGATCCAAATTCTGGTTGTTACTAAATCAAAGACATTATACGTGTTACTGAACTTTCTTCTATTTGATTTTTCTTGATTATAGATAGGAAATATTTATCACTTTACTCTGTTGATATAATCTGAATCAACACTATGAAAGAATGATTTAGTTGTCAAAGTTGTATTTTATTTGATAGATTTCATATTAAAAATTATTCTTGAAGCTGGGTTTAGTGGTGGTTATTTTTAATAATAGCACTTGGGAGGCAAAGGCAGGTCTCTCTTCAAGTCCAGCCTGGTTTACATAGTGATTTTCAAGACAACTAAAGCTATATAGTGAGACATGTAGTAATCTTTTTATTGTGGAATAGTCAATTTAGATCTCAAGTAATTATTATTGCAAATAGATTAAATGAAAAATAGATAATTTGATAAATATTAGATAATATTGGTTTTCACTATTTACATACACTCACATATACACTTACACATACACACATACACAATGAAAAGCACCAATTTATAGAAAGAAGAACCAATACTCAGAGATGTCATTTGTCATGCTGAGGGCAACATGGTGGTACAGTTATTTATTTGGGGGGGGTGGCTTTGGTTTTGGTTTCAGTTTCAGTTTTGGTTTTGGTTTTGGTTTTTCAAGACAGTTTCTCAGTGTAGCTCTGGCTGTCCTGGAACTCACTCTGTAGACCAGGCTGGCCTTGAACTCCGAAATCTCCTGCCTCTGCCTCCCAATTGCTGGGATTAAAGGCATGCACTAACCACCACTGCCTGGTATAGTCTTAAGAATAATTGAGTGTGGTATGAAATATAATCTTTTTTATGATTTAGTGAGAAAATGTAGTTGTCATGGGATCTATTCCCTGGCATAAAAATCACTAGGCATTTTGCTTCTTTAGAAAAGAAGAACTAGAATAGAGAAAAATGGTATTAGAGACAAGCCATAGTATAAATTTTGTTGAAGATCACTAATTTCTATCTTAACATAGACATGGATTTTCCCCAAGTATTCTCTTGCTTAGATTATATCATCTCATGCTAAAAGTCAAACTTAGATTTGCTATATTTGTCAGAGGAAATAAATGAAATGTATCTAAAGTAGGTAAATTGTGGCAGTATGGTTCCCATAATTTTGAAGTCGATACCAATAAAGATAGTCATACTACATATAAGATGCTGTAAACTCTTTTGTTGGAGCTTTTTAGACTTTGCCATGAAATGTGTGGGTAATGGTCAACAAATTTTCTAATTTTATGTTGTTATTTAGACTCCGGAAGAGTTAGAAGATGATTCTGACTTTGAGCAAGAGGATTATGATGTGCGGAGTCGGACAAGTGTTCAGACTGAGGACGACCAGCTCATTGCTGGACAGAGTGCACGGGTAAGTGGGCATTCACAAATTAGGATAACTGCCGAGGGAAAACCTCACACAATTGGCTAGTGGAAACTTCTGAATTAATGGGTGCTGAGAGTCCAAATGTCCTTGACTTAGAGGTCTGAGCTATTATGTTGGTGGTCTGTTTCAATGCACATTTTTCATGGTGGTAGCCACCACCACTGCTCTCAGTTCCTGTTTACAGTCTCCATTTTCTATCCATTGGGCATAGATGCTACATTTAAGCGTATACTCTAACATGTGTTGCTGATTATATTTGGCTTGAGGGTAATAATTTGATAGAAGGGGTCATCCACTGCATAAGTTTTACATCTCACCTTCCACTATTGTCAAGCTCAGAAATAGCACAAGAGATAACAGCAAATGGAGAATTAGAGTTCTACATTATTATTCACTTGACTATAGCTCCTATAGACAATCTATAGGTAGATTTCATAGTGAATACCATGTTGATTCAAGTATAACTTCCCTAATGCCTCTCTCTTTCCAGGGTCACGGTTTTTGCTAAGTGATAGAAAGAAATTACACAAAATGCTCATTAGTTTTAAGTATAAAGCATGAATAAAGGGACAAAATATAACATATCTGTCAAGCAGATGAACACCCAATGACCTGGTTGATAGAATAAGTAGTATAAGGAATACTCCAGAGTTGAGCCAACTAGATTGGCTATATTTCCTGCAGCATACTTGGAATATGTTACACATCTAGTGAGAAATAAGATTCCTTTTAAAGGTTATTTTCATAGGGTAAAGCCATTAAAATTTCAGAGTCACTGTAATTTCTGCATTCTAATTTTCTTTTATTTTTTGCTTAAGAAAATACAATAACCATAGACAATTATCAAAATAGGAATATGGCTAGTGAACATAGAAATGTAAAAGGTCCTGAACCACAAGATAAATGGAAATTTAAACCATACTAAGATGCTACCTCATCCTAGTAAAAGCTGCTATTAACGAGAAAGTAAATAAAAACAAATACTGGCAATATTGTGGGGTAAAAGTATGTTTACAGTACCTTGAGGAATATAAATCAGCACAGCCACTATGGAAATGAAAGAGAGTCCCAATAACCTAAAAATAGAACCATCGTATTATCTACTATACCAAATCTGAAGAATTTTTCCCTAAAGACCTTAGGTCAACAGCCACAGAGACAATTTCATATGCATTCTTATTAAGGCACTATGCACAAACACCAAGTTACAGATTCAGCCCAAGTGTCTCTCAACAGATGAATGAATAAACAAGTATGTAATGTAAACATGTATGTAAATGGATCTTACTTAACCATAAAGAAGAAAATTAAGCTATTTGTCAGAAAATAAAAAAATGGAAATTATCATATTAAGGAAAATATAGAAGATGCAGAAAGACAAATATTGCACATTTTCCTACTTTTGGATATTAGATTTTTTTAAAATTTTGTGTATACGTGTGGGAATGTGTATATGACTTTAACTATAACTATAACTATAACTATAACTATAACTATAACTATAACTATAACTATAACTATAACTATATATATATATAATAGGTTGAAAAAGAGTTTTTGAGGAAGAATGTAGATTTTGGATATGCCAGGAATCTCTGCTGTCATAAGAAAAGTAGAGCTGCAAGTAGAGAGGACACAAAGGAAGTGTGGTGTTCAAAGTGACTTCACCTAAAACCAAGATCTCTAATGTACTTTAGACCTTGATATATTTGTTCCAAAGTCAAATGACTGAGAATATGTAGATGTAGATTGATAGACACACAAAGGTGAAAATTCAGACACTAAAAGCACAATGGTATATGTGTATATACAATGGTAAATTGCTGCACAAATTTAATGCTAGCATTTTGGAGGAATATAAGACTGTGAGTTCAAAAGTAGAAAGTGGCACTGGCTAATGATGAGACTCCACGCCAATAAACCAAGGGCTGAAGATATTGCTCACTGGTAAAATACTGGTTAGCACACATAAGATCTTAACTGATCAGAGGAACAGAAGGCATAATGGATCTGATTTCACACACTTTTGGTTTCGATCTATAAAAGCAAATGTTAGTACCACTCTAAGAACTGTGTGGTGCTTGAATTGTCTAACTTTCAGATATATTGCCCGTCAAATGTGAACCATAGATTTTTCCTGACAGTATTCTTTTGAAAATTACCTGATCTCTATAGAATATTAGAACAACAATAGCCATATAGTAGTAAGTGTTCAATAAAGTCTGGCTTCGATCATTATCCTTGTTTGGCAGAGAAGGTCCCTTCTGACTATAGATAATGACATCAAAGTGTATGAAAGGGCATAGAATGTCCATTGTAAAATCTCCAGAGATTGTTCAGTCTTGTCTAAAACATTCCAAATCAGGAAGGTCATTAAGCAAGAATCTTTTGAGACTGTTGGCATACCACCAAACTAATTAATCAAGCCAACTCATCTTTAAAATTAAGTAAAACCAGCATTTTTATGTCAATGACAAAGGACAAGTTTGAGTAATTCATCCAAACATTAATCAATTACAAGTTAATTTTATTGACTGACTCCTGCCCTGTTTCCACTGATTTGTGCCCTCAAAGAATAAGACTCCTTCCATAAGCCTTATCTTGCTTTGAGATCGCCATCTTGTGAAGGTGGCCAGAAATGTTCATATTTAACAAGAATAGACTCTGCATCTATTTCTTTTACACACATTATTTTTATGTTAGACATCAAGTCAGTGATGATGGATTGATACAAAATTTGAATGGTTCCTCTTGATCATCATTTCTTTACTCTGGTGTCTATTTTCAGAATGAAATATGATCAAGGTTCAAGAGAGTAAGAACTAGGTTGTCTTGCTTGGCACTTGCTAATTTGTCTTGGAGGTCTGTCCCATGCTCTGGATTAATTTACAGCCAACAGCTCTACTTCTTTTGTCAACCTCCAGCAGAGACATAGAATTATGACTACTAAGTTGGGAATAAGAGGACATATCAAATGGCTAAGGTTGAACTTTGAACCACTAGTGTTTGACAAGTTGCTCAGCATGAAGGAAGCCAAATTTGTGTTTGACAAAGGTGTTAGAAATTCTTAGCAGTCTTTCCAGATAATGGCCTTATTTTGTTTTTGTTTTTTTTTATTCAGAAACATATGCCTTTCGGAAAATGGCAAGTTAACATAAAAGGAGGCTAAAGTGGAAAAGTTAACTTTAGCATCTTTTTCCAACATAGCTCTCTAATGTGATAATTAGAGAACCTTACTTCTCTTATATGACCCTTTGTGCCACTTTTCTATAGTATCTACATAGCTGTTGGTAGGTGTAGTTATATGTATATATGTGTAGTGGCACCTATAGTCATTGCATATGTCAGAGGAAGATATATGTATCCTGTTTTTAGTCTCCACGTTATTCCTTTGACATCATGTCTATTACTGAACCTGGAGGTTGCTGTGTTTCTCTTATTTCTTCCCAACCACTGCCTCTGTTAGGTTGATGGCAGCAAGGCTTAGTGATGCTTCTGTTTTTGTCCACTGACCCTGCCCAGGTACTGAGGTTTGGAGAATTATGTCATCATGGTAGGCTCTTTACAAAGATGCTGGAGACATGGACTCTGGTCTTTATGAGCATTCTTAATCACTGAACAATCTGTCCAGGCTTCTGTCTGTAACAATTTGAGGGGGAATGAGAAGAGGAATGGGAGTGGGTATGGTTATCTGCTAATACATATAGGCTATTTTGCTGTATAGTCTTAGACGTAACATCATGTTTTAAAAATGCATTGTACATGTGTGCTTTCTTAATATGCATGGCTGTGTATCATATGCATGCATGACTCCTGTAGAGGCCAGAGAAGGTTGCCTTGAGAATGGAGTTACAGATGGCTGTGAATGGCCATGTAGGTGCTGGGAATTGAACCCAGGGCCTCTGAAGAAATGACCCATTTCTCCAGCCCCTGACATAACATCTTAAAACTGCTTCCTTCACATGTTACTATAGTGTAAGTAGGTCAGCAACAACTCTCTGTCCCTTGAACTTGATGATAGACTTTATTCTTTTGAGGATGTACAGAACTGATTTTTAAACATGAGCTTTTCAAAGTTGTGAAGCTTTAAGTATCTCTCTTAACTCTTACTTGCCTCATACCCAATGGGCTAGTGCCAGTGTAGTTCTCAAATCCACTCCTGGTATCAGTTTCTGTCCCAGGTTCACTTCTGTTACTGTTCTACAATATCTGACAAAAAGCAACTGAGAGGGGGAAAGGTTTTATTTAGCTCACTATTGTAAGTTACAGTCCCAGCTTTGTGGGACAATTAAGTCAAAGAATAAATGTATGCAGCTTTAGTGACCACCCAGCTTTCTCTACACTTATATAGTCAAGGTCCCAAGACCAGGGATTGGGTGTGGGCTACATTGATGCTGGGCCTTCCCATCTCCCTGAACACAAGCAGACATGCACACAGCCTAGCGTTATCTAATAAGAACAGTCCTACATTAAGAAACCTCTTCGCAAGTGATGTAGGATTTTGTCCTGTACTTCTGTCTATTGCTCCACTGTGATGAAAGTGGTGGTGGTTCTGGTTACTTCCCAACCAATTGGCTTAACGTTGAAAAGCTGCACCATTCAAGGAAGCATGGGAGGATTTGCATGTATCAATGGAAGGAACATCTCAGCTGTCCAATTCACACTCTCAGACGGGTGTGTTGGGGGTATCAAAGAACCCAACTATTTAACTTTGTTATCCTGCTTTAAAGTCAAGTGAAGAGAAATATAACATTGAGTTTCATCCCGTTGATAAATTATCTTGCATTCGAAGTCCATGTAATAAATTTTGTTCGTTGCCTAAGAAAAAATTTCTTGCCAGTTCAGGGAACTTTGAATTCCAAAGGTGGACACTGGGACATGTACCTGGAGATTTAGGTTTTAGAAGAGTTTTGGTCCCCTTGAATGACTGCTACTTTGTATCAGTGACTTGCACTTTGATCTCAATAAGAAAGATTTATGAATCACAAAATATAAGTGATCGGCTGTCTAGAGCAAAGGCAAGGAACCTAGGACAAAGATTTGAATCCTAGTGTATTCTAGTCTTTAATGGTCTCAGTTTGGACCCAAAATTAGCCAGATATACAGCCTAAGGAATGCTGATTGCCTAGTATAAATCAAGGCTACAGAAACTAGCAGGTGCTTCTGGTGATCACATCACAGGAACAAGAAAGCTGATTCCTCTCCTTTCCCCTTGGCCATGGAAATAATTTTTCTCATGATGCCTTAGTTTGAGGGAATGAAGACTTATATGTTATATATTTCACATTGAATTTGATTTTAATGTAGCCAGGCTTCTATATTTTTTCTACCTAGAATGGTTTTAATGTGTTAACATTTCAAACTGCTGAGTTACATTGATAAGGCCTAATTAAAACTCATGTGTTGAATTTTAATTTGATTAACTTGCAAATTTTGCAGTTGTGATCTACTGTTTATAGATAACCTTTTTTCAAATTCCAGTTTCAGAAAAGGTCAATAATGAATTTTTAAAAGCCAAGAGCATTTTAAGAATATTCAAGAAATGCTTTGAGCTCATCGACAGTTCCACAGCAGAGGCATATGTACTGACACTTGTATCCCAGTCACACCACATTAAGTGCATTATGCGGGTCAAGCACCCCTCCAGTCAAAATAATATCTCCCTTTCAAATCTGCTTTGAAGGGGCTAGTCTTTCTTCAGAAATGTATCCTCAGAAAATGCCTATCATTGCTGGTGACTTGTCTTGAGTGACACTGATGCTTTGAGAAGAAAGATGCTTAAGCAATCTGTCAGATGACACTGAAATTTTGCTCTGAGAAATGACTCTACTTCTGGGAAACTTTTCTGGGAATCAAGGATGGAGCAGTAATGTAAGTTAAATACCAAGGAGCTGGAGGGCAGAGAGATGGCTAATCAATTAAAAATACTTGCCATACTTCCAGAGGACTCAAGCTCAGTTCCCATCACCCATCCTGGGTGTCTACAACCTTTGGCAACTCTAAATTTAGGGTGATCCAAAACTTTCTTCTGCCTTCTCTAGGAACACATACACACTTGTTCAACACTGCATTCAGATACATTTGCAAATAATTAAAAATAAAATAATAGAAGTAATATCATCTATGGGTTCATGAGTGCAAGGTAACGTTTATTTGGCCTGTGAGGTAACAGCATAAGGTTACATGGCTTGGTAGACAGAGCTAGACTTTCAACTGCCTTGAACCACGAGTCTGGGATCTTCATACAAACTACATTTGGCTATATGAAATTGTACTTGTACATGAGGGTAAAGAATTTCATTGGCTCACAACATTGGTTTGAGTTTTCTTTCTCCAAATAATAAATTGTATGGTATTAAGGGTTTAATTAATTTCTTTAGGCCCACATATTGTGATTACTATATGTGGATAATTGTATTAGAATAGTTACATTGATTAAATTATTTGGTGCCCTTAATTCTCAGACACATGCATCTTTGCAAAAATTATATGTGTGTCTTCTATTTATCCATAGCCATACAGGCTTTGTGACTATCATGTCTGTTGTTTCCACTATAACAAGGGTGAGTAGGAAGCAATCTAGTAACAGACATGATATCAGAATAATGTGTGCAATAACACAATGCTGGCTTCAAGGTTTATTTCTGTTACTGTGATAAAACACTGACTAAAAGCAGCTTAGTGGAGGGAAAAGGTTTATTTGGTTTATAACTTCTGATCCCAGCCCATCACTGAGGCAAGCCAAGGCAGATATTTGAAGGCAGTCCTGCTTGTTATTGTTCACTTGCTATATCTGACCAAGAAACTCACTCCATCACCAAGGACAGTGGTAGAGGTGGAAGATGCTGCCCTCTAGTTGGCTCACAAAGGGGCTTATGCTCAGCTTACTTTCCTAAACAATTTTGAACCACTTATCAAGAGTTGACACCACCCACAGTGTTTGGATCTCTTTATATCAGTCATCAATACAATCCCCCTCCACAACATGCTTATAGTCCAATTAAATTCACGAAATTTCTCATCTAAGTCTCTACTGAGTCAGAGGGCACTAGTCTATGTCAAGTTCCCAGTTTGAGCAAGGAAAATTTTCTTTCACTCTTTTTTTGTGGATTAACCTTGCATCTTGAACAACTTTAATTACTCATTGTATGCACCCTAGATACTCCAATCATACAGCTTTGTTCTCTCTTTAATCCCAGACCTCTTGGATCTGAGAAACAGTAAAAACTAAAGCACTATCCAAAGGCTCTGTCTGCAAATCATTTCATAGGTGGTCACGGGAGAATGTCACTAAATGTGGAAAAATACTTCACTTGGAATGAGCTACAAAAATGGTGTTCAACCAACAAGTTTGATTTTTATTTATAGTTGTTATATTCTATAAATCACTTATGAATATTTAAATGAGCAATTATCTAACCCTTTCTTATAGGAGAAATATAGGGATAGATTATGGAGAGATGTAAATTGCGAAGTTTTCTTCATCTAATCAATGCATTTCCAGTTTTTAAGGCTGTTTCTGTGCAAATATCTTATATTGTTGATTCACTGTCATTGAGCTCAAGGTGGATAACACAAATACATAACTTTAAGTAGCTTATCTACCTCATATATTTTTTCCATAAGACATATCACAACTTTCTTGTTTTTGTGGACATTTAACACCATGCTTGAAACTATTTCGCATGGTGGTGGAATCACCACTACAAGCACCACAAAGATGAAAAAGTGTAGTGTTAAATGGACTGGAAAATGGGCGCTGTTTACAGTAGAGGAACTGAGCAAAGGCAGAAGATGACTTGGTTCAGCATAATCTGGGCATGCACAGAGTGGTGACTCAGAGATTTCTGATTCTTGCATCATTTGCAAATGACTGGAGAAGTGCTTCCTGTATTCATTCTGGGGTTTACAAATATATTTGAGAGAATCAGCAAATTTGCAAATGAAGGGTCTGAACAGCAAGAAGACACCTTCACTCTTCTATTTCTTACACAGCAACTTCTGCCAGTCAACTTTTGCTTCCTAATCTTACTCAGCTTGAGCAGGTCTAATCTCTGAAAATCTGAGAGCTGAAACGTTCTGAGCCTGGAAACACACAAAGTATTGAGATGAATCTAAACAATTTTCTGAAGATCTTGGTGTTTTGGACTCGGAATGTCCTCAAAGTCTAAATGCTTCATGTGTAAGCATCTTTAGTAAGAGATAGTAGCCTGGACATCCTCCCATTTTAACGGCTATTTTTATTTGAAGGTTTTGCAAGCATTCATTCAGGAAGAGGGGGAAAAAGGCTAAGATGGAGGATGCCATCCCCTAAATATCCTAGCAAGTCATACTTTTGTTGTTTGTATGTCATCGTTCTATGGATATCTTTATTTTTTATTCATAAAACATCTTTCAATACCACTATACCTGGATGCTCAAATATTGTTTAAAATTCCTTTCCTTCCCAGCAACAGAAGGCTTTATTTTTCCTTTTTCCCTTCCCTGAATAGCTTTCAGTGTTGAAAGAGGTGCATTCTTTCATCTGGTAAAAGTTTCCTGAGACCAAATATAAAAATTGTTAAGAATAGATTCTTTTGAACAAGCATATGCCATCAAAGAGACAGGGAAGTTCTGCAACTGTCAGTGTGCCTGAACTTTTGGATCGTTCTGTATCATTTATTTAAGGGAAGGGGCAGGAAACTGGAGGACCTGGTCAGTTTGTGCTTTTGGTTTGGTAATAGAGAAGACATGTATCTTCTAGAATGGTGGGACATCCTATAAGCCTTGTGAGTCTGGCTTTGCTGGCTACAGGAAGCAGAGTCAATGTGCAGTTTTTAATTACTTCGTCACCATTAGTCATGCTTCTCCCCCTGTAACCCACACAGGCCATCATGGCGCAGCTACCACAGGAGGAGAAAGCAAAAATAGCTGAGCAGGTGGAGATTTTCCACCAAGAAAAAAGCAAGCTGGATGCTGAAGTGGCCAAATGGGATGACAGCGGCAATGACATCATTGTGCTGGCCAAGCAGATGTGTATGATCATGATGGAGATGACAGACTTCACCAGGTGAGGACCAGAGACAGGGAGATGACCAAGTTCTTGCAAAACCCATATAAGTAGCAGTGGCTCTTATCATGGGAAAGCTTATTAAAATGATAAAGTACTATATAAAAGCAAGGCAGAGCTCTTAAGTTATACTTAAAAGTCCAAGTAATCTCCTATTTAGTTAAGAACAGATCCATTTTTTCCTGTAATTTGTATTGGTTTAATTATTTATCATAGGGCAATCATAACACCAAAACACAGGAGTTAGTTGACAGCTTTGTGTTTTGTCCTACTTTAATATGTTTAAATACTATTCGGGAGATAAAGTGAATGTTTTGTTACTTTTCTGTAAGTGATTTGTATGTGCATCCATCTGTTTCATGTGTTCTACCAGCACATGATTTAGCACTAATTCTAACTCACACTTTTTCTAGTGTATTTGGACTTACATCCAACCACTAAGGATGGCAGAGTTCTTACAAAATTTTTTTTTAAAAAAGTGTGTGTGAACACTGTTTCTTCTCCATCTGCGTAGCCCTTCACATGGGTCAGGAAGCAGCCAGCCTTCCTACAGGAGCCTTTGCTTCATTGCAGTCATGGTAGCTTCTGTCATTGCCTTTGGAGTCTTCTTCAGAGGCCAGTGACAACTCCCTCTGGCCTTCTGGACTACATCAAGAACAATCAAATTCAGAAAAGTGTCACAGCGGACAGGTTCCTCAATTCTGAGTGAGAAGATGAGGTGGTGTCAAACAAGTCCTTATCTCTCTTTGCAAAAGCATGGAATAAGAGTAACCAACTTCTCAAGGGAGAATTAAATTGAAAAGTATAGTGCAAGTAGGAACTATGCTGTGAGACACATTTAAAGCAAAATGCCCATTAAGTGTTTGTGCCTAAGTGTGTGTGCGCGCGCGTGCGTGTGTGTGTGTGTGTGTGTGTGTGTGCGCGCACACGCATGTTTATGTGCATGTGTGTGTCTGTTCATGGTGTGTGTATGTCTTGAGTATAGTTGCATGTGGAAGTCAGAGTCCAAACTCAGGCATTGGACCTCACTTTCCACCCTCTCTCGTGTTTAATTATGTGCTCAACGTTGGTAGGCCTTTGTGCTTGGAGGGATTCTACTCTTTTGACTCCCTTCTTGCTGTAGACATGGAGGCTGGGATAAAGAGCACCCTGCTGCATCTGTCATTACATGGTGGCTTCCTGGGGAATCTGAACCCATGTATTCAACTCTATACAACAAATGTTTATTTTGTTTTCTATTGAGCAAGCTCCCTAGTTCCAGACTAAATTTCTGATTTTTATTTTCGTGTCAAAATTCTGCAACTTTAGGTTATTGTATCTGATTGTACATCAGGAGTTAATGTGAGCCAACAATTAATGCTCTATCATAAGCTAGTATTGTGGCACATCATATGCATGCACACATACATCTCTATTTTTTCAAAAACAATTAACAGACCATCCACTTTAGTGAGTGTATTATTTTAACATATGTAAAGATGCATTCACGCTTGAACATGGCATGGTATAATCCTGCATGACACATAGCAATGTCAGGACCTCATGTAGGTGATAACATTTCTTAATGATTGCTGACCACTTCTAATAAGGAAAGGCAAGAATCGATTATAGGTTTTAATAAAATACAGATCACGACTATGTCATCCCCTTTACCCTTTACCTCTGGCAAATATGTACTAACGACATTACTTGGATCCTTTTCCAAATCTTTTAAAATTGTTTTTGATTCTAGCAAAATGATTTCAGTGTTAGGAGTGTGACCTTAGAGAGCTTTAAATGTCACCATATTCATTCAAAGTTCAAGTTTATACATTTGGTTAGTCTCCTTGAGCTTCACAAATGTATTTCTCTCACACAAAATAATATCAGGGGGAAAGTCCGAGCCATTATTTAAGTCTGGATTGCCTACAAATCAGACAGTGGTGGCAGCCTCAGTCAGTGCTTCCTGAGGTCCACGATGACTTCATTTGCTTGCTTTCAACATTTTATTAGTATTTTATCTGATGGATATTATGCAACCCATTAATAACATCAGTGGAACAAATAATCTCATTAGTTTGAAGTGAATAATGAATCCGGTCACATTGCTAGTTTAGATCAGGAGAACATTTTGTAATTTGTATTATATATAACTGTGGTCAAGAAAGATAAATACATTTGAATGGTCTTGTTCAATGGTGCTGAATAACAGAGAGTTGGGTTTTTTGTTTTGTTTTTGTTTTTTGTTTTTGTTTTTGTTTTTGTTTGATTGTTCTTAGTCAAAGCATCATTTTAAAAGTGAAAAGAAACCTGGTTCAATTTTCTTCAGAATTTATATAATAATTTTTGTAGTGATCTGAATAATGAAGTGTCCAGTCTGCTACTGGGTATGATGAGCTTCTCTCTCTGTGTGTGTGTGTGTGTGTGTGTGTGTGTGTGTGTCCCTGTCCTGTTGCAAAAGCAAGGGGAAGAACCAGGTGGCTAATAAAGACAGAACAATAGGAACTTAGAGATTTACACTGCAGTTCAGGAGGCTAGCCTCTCAGGAGACTGGGCATGCTATCAGAAGGCTGGGCTTGCTCTTGTTGCCACCTGTGTATGCTCATCCTGAACAAACCAGTACTTGACAGTGACTTTCATTGTGCCCCCCAACTTTGCTGCATTCAGCTTTGTTCATTATTATTGCTGAAATTACACTTTCTACTTCAAGAAGGAGTAATTGTAGCTTTGTACAGGTCAAGATTTCTAAGTATCGTTTTCTGGTATTTAAAGTTGTACAGAGTTGATTAGAAATTGAAACTTGACTCCTCTACTCAAGTGTTTAAAGGGCATGTATGTCCCACAATTACCATTCATTTATTATTGTGTTGTTTTATTCTTTTTTACTGACTAAATCGTTCATTGGATTTCTGCATATCTGAAAGCTCTGTTACTAAAACAGAAAGCGCTTCCTGGTTACATATGCTCTATCTTCTTCATGGGGGAGAGCAGACCTCCTTTGTCTCACCCTCTTTTCCTTCTCATTCTTGGACTCATGACTTTTATTTTGGGGGCAAAATCTGAAGCATCAACCCTCATGCAGCAAATTCAGACTCTTCGTGTCATTTTGAAAAAGTAATTGCCATGTACCAGTTGTGCTACCCAACTAAGATGCATGCAGACAGACTCAACTCATCCTTAATTGAATAACAAGGGAGGAAAGTACTCATTTGAAAATCAACAAAATTGGAGGAAACTGGGCTTGGGGTAGAAATCAATTCTAAGACATTGCACAATGAACGAGACTCACAGAATAAATGAACTTGTTATTGAGTTCAGGAGCTCCTTCCCCTACTTGAGTGGTTGCAGCTGGTAATTGAGGATCAATCTGCTCTCTTTTCTTCTCATATCAGAACTGGCCAATAAAGACAACTATCCAACTCGTTTGCACCAAATATCTTTTGACTGCACAAGCGTCTTTGAATTTGCCCTTTAATGGCTGACTCCCTTCACCTTTGTCTATCTGTTTCTGGTTTGTATTTTTATTCCGTCAACCAAAGAGTATACCTGAAATAGTTGAACTCATGTTTTTAAGGTCCTTTCTGACTTCTCATGATTCACAGGATTTGTTACGTTACTTTAAAAGCTGTCCTCATCATGTTTCTATCTGCTATGGCAAGCATGTATATGTGCCTGCGTTTGTGCGTGCGTGCATATGTGTGTGTGTGTGTGTATGTGTGTGTGTGTGTGTGTGTGTGTGTGTGTGTGTGTGTGTGTGCAGGTATATGCATGCTATGTTGGTGGATGTGAAAGGATATCTTTGTGGAGTCAGTTTGAGGAGTCAGTTTGCTCCTTCTACTCTTCATTCCAGGGTTTGAATTTAGGTCACCAGGCTTGAGCTTCATTTACTTTTACACACTAAGCCAACTAGCTAGTCTATGGAAAATTCTGGATTCTTCATTTCTTTTCCCTTTCCTTTCCTTTCCTTTCCTTTCCTTTCCTTTCCTTTCCTTTCCTTTCCTTTCCTCTTTCCTTTTCCTTTTCCTTTTCCTTTTCCTTTTTTTCCTTTTCCTTTTCCTTTTCCTTTCCCTTTCCCTTTCCCTTTCCCTTTCCTTTCCTTTCCTTTCCTTTTTCCTTTCCTTTCCTTTCCTTTTTCCATTCCTTTTCCTTTTCCTTTTTCCTCTCCTTTCCTCTCCTCCCCTGCCCCCTCCCCCCTCCCCTTCCCTCTCCCCTCCCCTCCCCCCTCCTCTCCCCTCTCCCCCTTCCCTCCCCTCCCCTCCCCCTCCTCTCCCCTCCCCTCCCCTTCCCCTCCCCTCCCCTCTCCTTTCCTTTCCTCTCCTTTCCTCTCTCCTTTCCTTTCCTCTCCTTTCCTCTCTCCTTTCCTTTCTTTTCCTTACCTTTCCTTTTGAAACTATAGATCCAGAAAGGCTTGAATGATTGCACACATTTGCAAATACCCTCATTGCATTTCCTCACTAGACTTACATTTAATATTAGCAAACTAGATGTATCAAGCAGGCTATAGAAAATAAACACGCTAAGCTTGGATTACTTCTGAATTAGAATTCTGAGTACTGAATACTTTGCTCACAATATGCCGACTCACTGCAATTGCACATTAAGGTTTGCAGAATTTTTGTAAAAATAAATGCAAATATGTTTGCAAATGGAGTTCACAGCACCGAAGTAATGGTTTGCCAGCTTGATTCTCTTTTGGAGTGACCACTTCTTGTAAAAGATTCCAAATACTGGCCTTAATACACAAATTGGCTGTACTTAAGTGAACAATGAATGCTGCAAGATTCTGTATAGTAGAGAAGTAATATATTCTATTTCTAAGAACACTAACACCATGTTCCAGGTGTGACAATAGAATGACCTCTGCCATTAGGGATACAAGAATCCTGAAAATACCTTTTCAAATCCCTCTTGCACTGTAGACTTGACTCTAAGGAACAGAAACACTGGGGTGTGAGTCCTCATTTTGAGAAGGATCTATAACTATTAGTATAACATCCCTGTTGCATGTGTCTTCCAATGACGGCAAGAATAAATTGAAGTCTTGTCAATTTCCTAGACCAAAAATTTTGGTTATGCTTTCATTTTCTGGTTATGTAAATGTTGATTCAGTGTGATGCAGATGACTATGGTTCATTTAGACTTGTCTGATACAGTAGACATTAGCCAAATATGGCTGTCTGAATTGTTTTTATTGTTATATGCATCGTAAAGTTTACTATGTTTATAATTGTTTAAGTAGACTATTTTGTCACATTAACTATACTGATGTGTATCCATTGCCATTAGTCTATACATTTGTGTCTTCTTTAAAAGTGCATATAGAATGCATTCCTTGCTAACTCCTTGTCACCTGCTCCTCACAACCACTGAAAAACTGAAAAATTAGCTTTCTCATTCTGTGTCTTTGACCAGTCTATGGACCAGATAAGAGGCATAGTTCATGTTTGTTTTTTTAGCAACTTGATTCTTTCATAGAAAATAAAGTTTTCAGTGTCCATCCATGTCATCACACACACACAAATAGCTTTTGTTTTAATGGTTGAATAATATTCCACTGTCACAGAAATACTACATTTGGTTTCTCTACTGTTAATGGGCATTTGGGTCCTTCTACCTTTGGGTATTATGAATAATGCCATTGACACAGAGAAGATATTTCTTTGAGTCCCTGCTTAAAAAGGAATTGGACTATCATATGGAACTTTTTTCTTTTAAATGAGGAATCCACAAATCATTTTCAGTTTCCTGCTATATAGAACATAGGAATTTCGGATTGTTTTTTCTCCCAGGAGTGCTCCTAATTTGTATAAATTAGAATATCCTTATGGTTTGATTTTCATTTCTCTAGTGACCAGTGACATTTTAAGGTTTTTTGTTTGTTTGTTTTCTTTTTCTGTGCTTATTGGCCATTATATATTTTTTTTTGAGAGCTATCTACTCAAATCTCTTACCACCTTTAATTAAATATTTCATTGTCAGTTTTTTATATCTTCTGAATATTGATTCCTTATTGGATAATAAGATTCAAAGATATTTTCCTTACTTTGTGAGTTTCATTTACAATACCCACTGAAAATATACTTTGATGGTAAAAGTTTAAACTCAAGGTCAAGTTTAGCTTTTCTTCAGTTGCTTCTGCTTTTTTTATTCTAGCAAGGAATGTCTGCTGATCCAATGTCATGGAGGGCTCACACACATTCATTTTCTTTTGCTTTTATACTTTAGCTTTCTATTTCCGACTGATCACTTCTAAGTTGAACATTTCGCTGATGGATATGTTTTTCCTAGCACCATTTCTTTGCTTAATTAAGTGGTCTTAGCACCCCGTGGAAAACCATTTGATCATGTGTTTGAGGTCCTTTTTCTGAACCTGATCCGGTTCTATTTGTCTTTATTTCTGTTTTTGAGTTAGGACTACACTCTTTTGCACTGAACATTTATGGTAAATTTTTAAAATCAGAAAATATGGGAACTTCAGCTCTTTTTCTTTTGCCAGATTATTTTGGCTACTTGAAATTCCTGGTGAATTTAGGACATTTCATTTTGTTTGGGAAAAATAGGATACTAAAATTTGAATATGGATTGCTGTGCATCTGTAGATCTCTAAGCCCTTTACCTCATGTTTATGTAATGACGTTTCATGTGCCATCTTGAATTTCTTCCCACAATATTTTGTACAGAACTAAACATATAAATCTGGTGCCTCCTTTGCTATGTTGACTCCTTTATTCTTGTTGATGCCTTTTTAGTGGTCATTTTTGAAAAATACCTTTCAGGGCTGAGCATTGAACCCAGAGCCTTATTCCTACTGGGCAGACATTAATACCTGTAATATGCCAAATCTGCATTGCTTTCTTAATTCTATTACACATGGTTTATTGTGAGTGCCCACAAGCATGACTGTGTTTTCTTGTGAACTGGTATTCTTAGGTTTACATCCTGCTTCTCTCTGAGCATAGTACCATTTGGGACTAATCCTTAGTTTTCCTGAATGTCAATGTTCTACTAAAAAAAATGTGTGTATGTGTTAGCATAAAATATTTGACTAGTTCTCTTACCCTTTCTGACCCTCTAATACAGACTCTCAGTACAAGAGTTCAGTTTAAATGCTGGAATCTTAAACAGTTGTTTTTCATTGTGGTGCTCATGAGTGTGTGAAATATAGTCACTGGTGAAATAAAAGATACTGTCTGTGACCACTCTGGCTCCCTCAGTCCTTCTCCCAACTTTGACACAAAACTCCATAAACTCCACTTCATGTTTGGCTGTGGGTCTCTGTATCTGTTTCACTCAACTACTGAATGGAACCTCTCAGAGGACAGTTATGCTAGGCTCCTGTCTGCAAGCATAACAGAGTATCATGAGTAGTGTCAGGGATTGGTTTTTGCCCATGAGGTAGGTGTTTCAAATTGGGCCAGTCATTGGATGGTCATTCCCTCAATCTCTGCTCCACATATTTGTACATCTTGTAGACATGGTAAATTTTGAGTAGAAGGGTCTGAGAGTGGGTTGGTGTCTCCCTCCCTTTAATGCAATTCTTGTCTGGCTACAGGAGGTGGCCACTTCAGGCTCCATCTCTCCCTGCTACTGGTAGTCTCAGCTAGGGTCATGCTCATATCCTCCCAGGAGCCTTCCCCATCCCATGTCCCTGGGTTGTTCCAGAGATGCTCCCCACTGACTTCCCTTCTTTTTCCTAGCCTTCTCGCCCTCATACCTGCTCTTCTAATACCCACCCATGTTCCTCTGCCCATCCTTTCTCCTACCCAGTTACTTCTCCCCATCCATTTACAATGTCTATTTTATTTCCCCTCCTGAATGAGATTCAAGCATCCACCAATATGCCCTCCTTAGGACTTATCATCTTAGGGTCTGTAGATTATAGCATGGTTATCCAGTACTTTGTGGCTAATATCCATTTATAAGTGAGAACACACCATGCATGACTTTCAAGTTCTGAGTTATGTCACTCAAGATGACATTTTCTAGTTCCATGCAATTGCTGGCAAATTTCACAGTGACCTTGCTTTTAATAGCTGAGTAGTTTAGTATTCTACCATATAAATGTACCACATTTTCTATATCTATTCTTTCACTGAGAAACATCTGGGTGGTTTTCTTGTTTCTGTCTCTTATGAAAATAACTGCTATCTAAACATAGTTGAGCAAATGTCCTTGTGGTATGCTGGGACATCTTTTGAGTATATACCCAGGAGTGGTATAAGCTGGGTCTTGAGGTAAAGCTATTTCCAACTTTCTGAAAAACTATCCTGTTGTTTTCCAACCTACAGAGCCAACTAACCTGGGCCTGTGAGTACTCGCAGAGATTGAACCACAACCAAAAAGCATGCATTGACTGAACCTAGACTCTCTAATCATATTTAGCTTGTTCTTCATGTGGGTCCTCCTACAATTACATTAGGGCCTGTTTCTGACCTGGCCTCTGTTTCCTGTCTTTGGATCCTTTTCCCTTAGCTGGGTCACATTATGTAGCAGTGGAGGACCATGTGCTTAGCAATGATGAGAGTTATGTACCAGGGTGGGTTGGAAGCAAGGGAAGGGGCCTCCGTTTCTCCAAGAAAAGGAGAAGGGGGAAAGGGAGGGTAGGACCGGGAGGAGAAGAGGGGAGTTGTAAAGTGAATAAATAAAGGAATTAATGATGAAAAATTATACTGGATTTGTGCTTTCACTATAAGACGATCATTTGAGCATCAAGCAAATACCATGACTCTAAAGATATTCTTTACTAAATTAGAACATTTAATCAGTTTTTAAAATGTATCATTTACAATTTATAAGAAGACATTTTCTGAGATCCTTTGGAATGTTATACATATATAGATTTATATGTACGTTTGTATTTGTGTTTGTGATATATGTAACTGGGGAAGTTTATATGCACCCCACACATGCAAGTACCCCCAGAAGCCAGAAGAGGGCCCAAGATCCCTTAGAACTGGAGTTAAGGTTAGCTCTACATCAAAATTCTTGAAGTAAGCAAACATGTTTCCTTGGCAATGAAAAACGAACAGTTTCCTAAGCTCCTAATGACTCTGTTTAGAGAAAGGCCCAAACTAACAGGTATCATGCCAGAGTAAAACTTCACAAAAGTTTCTCTATGATCTGAAAGTTATAGAGAAATACATAATATGCCAACATTTTAAAGTAATGACAGATTATTTAAGCTTTCCTTTAAGTAATAATGAAAAACAATAATACTGCAAAAGAAGTAAGCTGCTTAGAAATGATAATTTAAAACACTATCAAGGCAAACGGGACCTCATAAGGTTACAGAGTTTCTGTAAGGCAAAGGACACCATCAAGAGGACAGATCGGCAACCAACAAATTGGGAAAAGATCTTCACCAATCCTACATCAGATAGAGGGCTAATATCCAATATATATAAAGAACTCAAGAAGTTAGACTCCAGAAAACCGAACAACCCTATTAAAAAATGGGGTACAGAGTTAAACAAAGAATTCTCACCTGAAGAACTTCGGATGGCGGAGAAGCATCTTAAAAAATGCTCCACTTCATTAGTCATTAGGGAAATGCAAATCAAAACAACCCTAAGATTTCATCTTACACCAGTCAGAATGGCTAAGATTAAAAATTCAGGAGACAGCAGGTGTTGGAGAGGGTGCGGAGAAAGAGGAACACTCCTCCACTGCTGGTGGGGTTGCAAATTGGTACAACCACTCTGGAAAGCAGTCTGGCGGTTCCTCCGAAAACTGGGCACCTCACTTCCAGAAGATCCTGCTATACCACTCCTGGGCATATACCCAGAGGATTCCCCACCATGTAATAAGGATACATGCTCTACTATGTTCATAGCAGCCCTATTTATAATTGCCAGATGCTGGAAAGAACCCAGGTATCCCTCAACAGAAGAGTGGATACAAAAAATGTGGTATATCTACACAATGGAGTACTATTCAGCCATTAGAAACAATGAATTCATGAAATTCTTAGGCAAATGGATGGAGCTAGAGAACATCATACTAAGTGAGGTAACCCAGACTCAAAAGGTGAATCATGGTATGCACTCACTAATAAGTGGTTATTAACCTAGAAAACTGGAATACCCAAAACATAATCCACACATCAAATGAGATACAAGAAGAAAGCAGGAGTGGTCCCTGGTTCTGGAAAGACTCAGTGAAACAGTATTTGGCAAAACCAGAACGGGGAACTGGGAAGGGGTGGGAGGGAGGACAGGGGAAGAGAAGGGGGCTTACGGGACTTTCGGGGAGTGGGGGGGGGCTAGAAAAGGGGAAATCATTTGAAATGTAAATAAATTATATCAAATAAAAAAGAAAGAAAAAAAAAACACTATCAAGGAACAGATTGCTACAGATTCTTTACCTCATCTTTGTTATATAAAATTCACATGTGAAATCTTGTCCACAGATTAAAAATCTTAATGGTTACTAAAAAAAAAAAAAATCAATGAATGTATTCTGCGGGAGACTTAATGTGACTATATGTAACCAAAATACCTAAGTTTAGAATCTTCTGTATGTGGGTCTCAACAGTAATTTAAACCTCATCTACTTTATTTTCAGCTACTAATACAGAAAAACAAATTCTAAAATGAGAACAAATCTGAAGCAGAACAATATGCACTTCCTTAACATTTATTTGATGAAAGCCATTTTAGGTCTTCCATTTTGTAATGCTCCACAACCATGCCCATTGCCCTATCCTAGAACTATATTCTGAATAAATAATTCCCTTCTGAGTTGCTTTCCTCTGGGTTCCATCACATTATAACATGGGAAAGCATTCTTGGTGCCTAGAAAATTCACTGTAACTTAGATATGTATAAGGAAGGCTACCAGAAAATGTAGCCTGGTAAAAAAAAATTAAGGATAAATATGGTCAATTTATTTTTCACCCACTTCCCAAGAAAGTGGAAATTTATATGGTACAGTTTGTTTAAAGGTTCATGGCGCAGCACCATTTCCCCTCCCATTCAATCAGCACTTAAAATTAAACAGGCAAGTTGATTGAGTAATATAATGTTTAATTGCCTACCTAATTGAAAACCGTATGTAAAAATGTTGGGGTGCTGCAAGCACAAGGACGTTTACAAGCCTAGGATTTCGTGCAATCATTTACATATCGGTACCAGAAACATAAAGTATATGATATTTGGAACTCTGCAATGTGAGAAAAACTAGCCAAATATTCCTGCATTATGTTCAAGACAGAAGTGCTTCTCAAGGAGCCATCTGTACTTAAGTTAAATAATATGAAGGTGCTGGGCACGGTATGTATGGCTATGCATCTGTACCAGAGCTGCTGGGGACTCTTTTTTTTTTTTTCTTCTGTTTTTGAACTCATCACTGACAGCTTGTGGGGATGAGTGATTGTTAACTAACAAGTTAACAGAAGTGGAAGTCATGTAGGAAACAGGTCTCTAAACATATCTATAAAGGGTTGTTTATATTAAGTTTTGCCTCTGGAAATATCTGGGAAAGGTATTTCATGCTGTTAAATGGTGGGAAATGAGGTACTTTGATTATATGAGAACCCATTCCCATTCCTTGGGCATAGGATTTTGACAAATATAGAAAGTATACGGAGCCCCAGCATGCATCCCTCATACCATGCTTCCTGGCTGTGAAGGCAATGTGACACCTGCTTCATGCACACACAGTGAGGTGTTGTGTAGGACAACATCTAGCCTGTGACTACCACTGGGTGCTGAAGTCCCTTCCTCCTGTGATGCTAATTTTAATTGAGTACTGTTGAAATAGTGGAAAGATAATGTAGATGCATATATGAAATTAGGAGACTAATTTCCCCCAACACATACAAGGAAACAAGGCAGACTACCAACCTAGAAGTGTGGATGCATCAAGGCAACAAGGAAATTTTCAATAGCAGGGCCAGATCGCATTAAATACAGAAATAGCATGATAGACCAAGGATGTGGTAGGTTTATGTGCTGCCAGTTATTGATTATAATTCTAATTATGATGTGTATTTTTTTCAGAGGCAAAGGCCCACTGAAAAACACATCTGATGTCATTAATGCTGCCAAGAAGATTGCAGAAGCAGGCTCTCGAATGGACAAATTAGCACGCGCTGTGGCTGATCAGGTAAGGCAAAAGGGAGAATGGGCATTAATTAGTACCAGCGTTCTGGAACCGGTTTCATGCACCTATGAAATGCCTTTACCCAATGCACTTGGAGGTCGTCTCTAAAAATTTACAAGCTGCCGTCTGCTGATTTCATGGCAAAGGCAGCTTTAACCTGGTAGAGGCATGAAAGGCTTGAAGTGGGTGACAGGGTAAAACAGCCTTTCCCATTCAGAAAATCGATTACATAGCATCATAAGGGCAAAGGAGATAAGACGCATACCCCAGGACTACCTGCCTAGAGATGCTGTGGGTGCTCCCACTGCAACTGCTCCTCAAAATATGGCTGACAGTCTCGTTTATAGACAAATGGGGATGGGGAAATTTTCTCAAGAGACATTCTCTCTTCTCAAATGATATTGGGGTTTGCAAAGTTGACAAAAAGCTAAACATGTGGTAATAAGAAACCATGACTCCCTTTAGTTAATCCTGATCTTCCTACGGTACTCTGACATTCACCATAATTTATACTTTTCTATGCATTGAACTGATTCTTGTGACCAAGGACAATATAGATTTCAGATATAATTTTTAACAGAGACTCATATAAATCTTAGAAAAATGAAATCCTCAAAGCCTCACCTATGTTTTTATAGGAAAGCAGGATATAAACTTGAGACATTCTCTGTTACATATAGAATATTTGATTATATTTCAGCAATTCTCATTCAGCCTGGCTTGAACTAGAACATTGGAATCCATCTCTAAGTGTCTTGCTGCTAGAACATTTCTTGTAAGGGTACATTAGGCAGCAGACATTTCTAGATATCAGATTATCCCTTCAAGCCTCAGTTAAGAATAGCTTGCAGTCTGAAGTACTCCAAAGCAAATATACTTTAAAATACAAAATAAGATTCTGAAATAAAAATGACACATACTCTCATTACATAGAAACTCCATAATAAATATAACTGAGCTTCAGAAGGTGGTGCCCTTTGCATATCTTAAAAGACAGAAAGCTGGCTTCTTCTCTGTGAATATTCTGAGTCTCCTAATTTTTGAGTTGCAGTTCCTAGCTATAGATTTCTTTCCCCAATTTGTTTAACATTAGGGTTGCTCTTCTATTTACTCTCTGTCCAACATCTCAGACTTCATGTCAAAATACTAGCAAATACACTGACCCTGTAGAAGGTAACCACTCTGACCAGAAGATTCAACAACTAGTATAGAATATACATGAAGACCTAAAAGACACCCCTTTTAAATATCATTTATACAGAATAGCTAATGTAATGGGATGTTTCTGAGAAACGATAATAGATTTCTGGCTTGGAAATCTTTTTTTATCTCAATTTCAGATGATTTTTATTGATCTCCTAACAAAACTCACCATCATTTGTAGCTGTTGAAAACCAAACCATGATGTTGTGGATGTTAGGGTTACATCAAATGTCAGTCTTCAGAATGTTAAGCTGAGCTTTTTTCTAGAAAATTTCATAAATATTTTGGAAAGCTCACCCATGAGGAAAAGACAGAGGACCCACCTGGAACATGCAGAAAAGACCACCGGTACCCAGAGAGAAAACCATGGAGCTGTGTTTGTAAATGTTTGTAGGCTCTGGGTGTGTGCTTCCAAGGGAATTGGAGGAGTGACTTTCTAAGATGTCTCAGAAGGGATTTTGTTTCTTTTTTCCCTGAGAGTCAAAATTAAAATGAAGTTTGAATGCCTTTTTCATTACATATTTAATATCCATGTTTGAAACTATCTCTACATATGTTTATTTGTATAAATTTCTACAGCCCCAGGTTAGATTCCTAATTTTGTTCTTATTATTTGTTCTGATAATGGGATCTTAATTACTGAATTGTTGACAGCATGATATGAGGCATTTCTCAAATCAATTTTTATAATAAACATACTATGAATACATACATTCCTACATACACATGCAAAACATACAGGAAGAGAAGAGAGACAGGATTCTGTACTTATTTCTAGATTTGGAGGTTGAACATTTTGGGTCCTATTAAGTAAACAGATAAAATATTCCCATATCTTTCTGTTATATTTATGGGCATTGTCTATGAGATATCTGGAACTTTTGTTGGTGTTTTCTCTAAACAGGTGTTTCTGTTTTTAGACATACAGGTTTTTTGAAACTTTTATTTGCCTGCCCTGCCCTTTAAAAATACGGTATAACTGGTTCAGTTTAAATAATACGGCAGAATATTACCAAAGACTGGATTGGTTGCTTTCATTTTGCCTGAAAATATTTTTATGAAGATTTGAGATATGCATGCAATATAAATGCTTTACGGACCACTGCATTTTTAATTACTGTTCCATTGAGATAGAACTCTTGGTTTAATTTGCTGCAAGGTATTTGTATTGAAAGCTTTGTCAGCCCTCTGGGGAGATATCATTTTAAAGTTAATTCCTTCCAGTATATGGGTCTCAGGAGTAGGATAAATATTACAGTATTAAGTACTTGTAGAAAACCAAAAACAGACTCTGTGGGATGCTTCCTTGATAAACGCATTTAGGGAAAATGTATCACAATAGTAGGTGTTATGTATGAAATTTATTTATTTATTTATTCATTTATTTATTTATCTATTTAAGTGATTATGTTATAAAAGCTTCACAGTGTTGTTGAGAGAATTCTCATTCCAAAGCTTATGAAAAACTTAAGTCAGTCATTCTCACATACTGTTTCCTATATTATTTTTTGAATTTGGTTGTTTTGAGACAGAGTTTTTCCTGTATAGCCCTGGCTGTCCTGGAACTCACTCTGTAGACCAGGCTGGCCTTGAACTTAGAAATCTGCCTGCCTCTGCCTCCCTGAGTGCTGGGATTACAGGCGTGCACCACCACTGCCCGGCATGATATTTTTATGACAGGTGCTAAGGATCTAACATTGTGTGTGTGTGTGTGCTTTTCTATATACCTTTACAAATACCAAAATTAGCTAGAACAATAATCTGAAAGCATCTCAAGCTGAAAATTTGGTAGGAACAGAATTCCTCAGTAGCCATTGGCTTAGAAGCCTCAGAAACATTTTACAGAGATATTAGAAATATTTAAATAAATTGGTTGCTGAACTCTGTGTGCATTTGGTGGATATCTTACTTAAATTACAATGTAAATTAATCTCCCAAGAGAACTGACTCTGGTTGAAGGCCTCTCTTGCTATACTTAAGGGATTATTTCAACTAGTTTCAAATATAGCCTAACAGATCTTCTTCTTACAGGGGCCACAATCCATCTGAGAGTTTCGTGTTTGAAGAGTTTAGTATGTTGCTAAAAATTTTGATAAGCAGGGAAAAATCTGTAAACTATACAGACTTAGTGAGTTGGCTACTCCACAGAAAATGAAAATAAACAGATATTCTCTCCAAGTAATTAAACTGAGTCCCTGCGCCATGATTAAGAACTGATTGTCAGAGTGTCAGACTTCTGGCTTCCATTTCTTCATAATTGTGTTTCTTCATGTAGAGAAAGTGGTAGAAAACTAGACAGAAAAAAATCCATAGAATATTAATAGTCTTAAGATTTCAGAAGACGACTAACAAAATAGATTGGAGTAGCACAAATATTCCAATGAGACTTTATAGGATTTACTAGCCCCCCTTTTCCATTTTAAAAGAGTAATTTGATACTAATAATTTTTTAAATTTCATACTTGAGTCTAACGCATTTGACATATCCTTTTCCCAACCTTTCACTTTGTCTCATGTACCCTGTAACTCCTCATATTTATGTCTTCTTCAGATAGTTCTTATTACTTATTGTTATTGCACAGATATGTTTACATGTATAACCTACTGGCTCCAATTTGTCTTTCTATATGTTCATGGTTCCAAGCTGACTATGCACCATGGGCAACTACCAGGGACTAGTCACTTCAGAAATCTGACACCTCTTCCCTCAGAATCTCTGGACTGTTTGTACTTCTTCAACTCAGGGAAGGACGTTGTTAAGCCCTACCTCCAACCTGTGCTTGAACACATGTTTACTCTTGTGGTACTGTGCAAGTCTCATGCAAGTAACCATAGCAGCTAAGACTTCGTGGATAAAATCTTGCCAAAGTGGGGCTAGCCAGCCACTTGAAACCACTGAGTCTGGCAGTTCTCCAGTCAATCATGGAAAAGTGGAGTTAAATGAATGTAATTAAGGAGGTGACACCAAAGCCTTTTAAACCGTAAGTGTTAGAAACTGAAGAGCACTTACTAATTGATATCGCTTTATTTTTTTGTTTTATAGTGTCCTGATTCTGCATGTAAGCAGGATTTATTAGCCTACCTTCAGCGGATTGCCTTGTACTGCCATCAGCTTAACATCTGCAGCAAAGTGAAGGCCGAAGTTCAGAATCTAGGAGGAGAGCTCATTGTGTCAGGGGTAAGCTGGGATTTTGGCTTCAGAATGTCAGGTTCCTACCGCTTTACTTCTAAGGCAAGCATTCTTGGCAACAGTACTCCTGAAAACACCAAATGACAGTGATTCACAGCTTAAAAAAAATGTTATCTCCATTATTCCAGACCTCACAATAGCTCACAAAGAGCAATTTGATTTTCCAATTACCCTATGTTTATACTAGCCTTGTAAAATCTCCATTCTTTACAAGAAAACTAATTTCATAGTCTGGAAACTCATTGCCAAGCTGTGACTATTCTAATTATTGGGGGCTATTGCATATTTACTCATTGTGAGTTGGATTCCCCATTGTTAGTGCTGGTGATTTTCATGCTCTGTTCAGGAGCCAGCCTATCTAAATGTGGACTAGGTTCACATGTTAGAGATGATGAGACATTTATCAGGTTCCAATGCATACTAGGTTATCAGTAACCCATGATAATAGTCAGTTGTTTGAATTTGATACAGTTGATGTGCTGTTGCCAAAACCGTCCATAGTTACAAAACACAATGCTATAGATTCTTGGATAGACCACCCTAATATTTCTCTTTTCATAACGATATAATTATCTAAACCATTTCCATCAAAGCATAGAAATAAGAAGTTCAAGGAATATCTAGAAGGATCGGGATTTCTTGGCAAGATTCCAAATGCTTGTGTTGAGGTTCTTCACCTTGGCTTCTTCTCCTCCTTCATTCCCTTTTTCTTGACACAAGGTTCTATTTATTTTAATGATTTGCAGGCTCCAATGTGTGGCCATGCCACCTTTAGTTCTTTACCCAGCTACCCATGATGCAGCCACTGTACTTGCAGAATGAGCAGGAACATAACCCTGTCAACATGATGAATATGAGCAAATATTCAAGTCCTTCTGAAATCATTTCTGTTGTCTTGGAAAGTCAACACTGTAGCGTTTGGTAAATCTATGTGGATACTTATAAATCATCCTCAATTCTGACTGTTTCTGTTCCTGTGTGGCTTACCTTGCTGAAAAAAATAGCTGGGGAAAGAGCTGGTCTGGTTGGCATGGAGGTCCCATCTGGAAAGTCAGTTCCGTGCAGTCCTACCTTTGAGCTCAGTCAGTTGGCTATTTTGTGCCTCTTCCCAATGCACAGTCACCTCTTTGCATTTCCAAAATGATCCTGCCTTAGCATTCTTCCACAACCAAGAGCTACTTGTCTTGCAGTGTGTCCTTCTGTCTATCTGGTGATGATCAATTCTCTCTCACCAAGAAATGATCAAAACATTGCATCTCCCTTGCTTCCTTTTATCTTCTGCCTTGACGGTACAGTTTCTCATACCATTCTGCTTCTGTGTACATTTGTCCATAGCACCTGTGAAACTGAGTGCTTTTTGTTCAGCTTGCCTCATGTGCTTCCATTTGTGACTTTTTAAATCTTATGATTGACATGGATGCTCCGTGTATCCTTGTGGATCTCAGACTCCATCAACCTCATCTGGGCAAATATTTTCCCTGGCAGAGCAGCTGTCCATCACTTTCTCAGTTCCCATTGTCTGTCACTGCCTCCAGAGCTTCATTTCCATTGTCCTTTTGTTATGTAGATGTAGTCCAAACCATCATGGCTTTGAATCACTTGCACTGTTGGCATTTGCAGAGGTGTTTGAGATTAAGAACACCTTCAAGAAGCCTGTTTTTCCTTCCTTGAGTCTTACTGACAAAAATCATATGTCCTTGCATGGGAGAAGGCTTCTTCTAGAGGAATGCTATAATAACTCTATGATAATCGAGAATCAAGTGCGTTATGAACATTGGCTGTCATGCTGCTCAGTTATGGTCCTGCTTGGGGCCACCTCATGTTTTTTGTTTTCGAGCTTGACTGCTGTGTGATGCCACATCTGCATCTGTAGCCTGCTGTCTCCCCCACTTCTGCTTTCACATGAGTCTTCATCCTTTTTCACTTATAACCACAATGGAGAGAAGTTCAAAAAGCAATATACATATTGTGCAAAATAGCCACAAATGACTGCCTTCAATGTTCAGAAAGTCAAGGATATAAGACCCCATACACAGAAATTATCAATTATTTTGCCAAGAAAATTGCACCAGTGCTTTGTGTCACGTTTACTTTGTTATCCATTGGAACAAAGTTGCTGCATTTTTTCAGGAGATGTTATTGTACTTTCACACATAATCAAAAAAATATATTTGAAGAATCTTACTTGTTTTCCATGTACATGAAGTTCACCAGTGTGGCTTTTTCTTTGAAATATATGAAAACAACCAGGAATTCAAAGTCTCTGCCAAATCGATAGAGATTTGGATTATCTGCAGCTGCCAAGAAAAGTTTGAGTTTGAAAATCTGAGTCATCTTTTATGCTTCCAGGATGAACATAGGTTAAAATAAACACACACGTGCATATCATAGAAGCATACTAATATTTGATGTGATTCTATACGGATAAGCTGGAACTGGGCTGTTTTACTATGTCTGTTTTTTACTTTAAATGTTGGAGAAGAAAAACTCCACTAATCATGGGAAATACTGTGTTATAAAAATTCTGAGCATGAAAAAAAAATTAAAAAAAATTCTGAGCATGTCAGAAATTACAGAAATGTAGTAGTCCAAGATGTACATCTTTGGAGACTCATCCTTACAGCTACTGACTAAAATGCACTCATTCTCTGGCTGTTAATCTATTTCCTTTAGGTTGGCTTATGCACTTCTGAACAGCCTTAGGTTGGCTTATATAATTCTGAACTATCTAATGGTACAGTTCTTATTAAATTTCAGTGTAGTAAATGTATTGTAAACCAATCAGTTCAACACAGTCATAAATAATTCACATTTTTAAAACAACAGAAAGTTAAAAACATGACAAAAACGAAATGGATGTAAGAGATTAACAGCTTGAGTATGAGCTTGCCTTAATTTGGAATTGTTTAAATTTTTACATCAGCTTTGAGAAAATAAATAAAAAAGATAAAAGGGAAGGAAAAGCAAAAAGCAAGAAGAAAAGGGGAGGGAAGGAGAAACTTTATGAAACAAAATAGTTTAGTATAGGTAAAAGTCTCCTAATTGTGACAGTATTGTATCATCAAGGGAGGAAAGTTTAGCCAGCATGTATTTTGTCCTTTTAAGCGGATGTGTGTATGGTGGTATACATATATGCTAGTGTTTTGTGGGCATGCATGTGGGTGTTTGCACATGTGTGTGTGTATCCTTGTCACTAGAGGTCAACATTGGATGTCTTTCTGTAAATATTCTCTATCTTTATTTTTGGAGGAAAAGTATTCTGTGAAGACAGCAGCTCAGTGATTTGGCAAGGTTTGGTGGCCAAACAATGAGTTTCAAAAATTTGCCTGCCTTTGTGCCCTCCTGTGCAATGTTATGGGCACGAGCCACAAGGCTAGGCTTTTCACATGGCACCGGAGATAGAACTCAGGTCTCCTTCTTGTAAGGCACTCTCTTCAAATGACTGAGCCAATTCTTCAAACCTCTGAGGCAAAGTGTTAAACAATGTGTCATTTTGATTATTGTGTTATACAGAAATCGATTCCTCTCTCATATAATATAACTTAATCAGAGTTTCTGCTCCCTCCACTTCTGTCTCCTACCTCCCTTATCCCCTAAATTTACTCCCCTTCCATTTCCTCTTCAAAAAAGAGCAGACATCCAAGAGGCAACAGTCAAATAGGACAAAACAAGATACAGTAAGAAGAGGAAAAATCCCTCCTGTGAGGGATGGACAAGGTAGCCCAGTAGGAGAAAAAGAGTCTTAAGAGCAGTCAAAGGTGTCAGAGATACGCCCGCTTCCACTGTTAGCAATAGCACAGAACCTCTGAGCTAACAGCCATAACATATTCAGAGGACCTGGTCCAGACCCTGCAGGCCCTGTGCATGCCGTTGCAAGCTTTGTGAACCCATGTGAGCACTTCTTAATTGATTTGGTAGGCCATGTCATAATAAAATACTTTCCTGAATTAAAAAAAATAATGTAGCATTATTTATTTGGTAATTTCATACAATATATTTGGATAATATTCACCAACTCCTTCATATAACACTTTACATATCTGTCCTTGAACTTTTTATCTTAAAAAAATAAAACAAAAAGCAGCAAGCTAGCCAGTTGTTGTACATGCCTGTAATCCCATAATTTGGGAGACAGAGGCAGTGGCTCTCTGTGAATTTGAGGCTATCCTTGTCTGCAGAGTGATTTCTAAGACAGCCAGAGCTACACCAAAAAACCCTGTGTCTTAAAAAAAAAACAACAAAAAACTTACTTAAAATGGTATATAATTTATATTATATTTATGCATGTGAGTGTCTTTATGTTTGGCTGCACCTCTTGCTTGCCTGGTGCTTGATGAGGATAGAAGACAAAATTTGATCCACTAAAACTGGAGTTACAGTTGTGAGCCATCATGTGGGTTCTGAGGGTTTAATCTAAGTGATCTCAACTACTGAGCCATCTCCCTAGACCTTATGTCTTTCCTTCCTTCCTTCCTTCCTTCCTTCCTTCCTTCCTTCCTTCCTTCCTTCCTCCCTCCCTCCCTCCCTCCCTCCCTTCCTTCCCTCCCTTCCTCCATCACTTCCTCCCTCCCATCCTCCCTCCCTCCTTCCCTTCCTTCCTTCCTTCCTTCCTCCCTCCCATCCTTCCTCCCTCCTTCCCTTCCTTCCTTCCTTCCTTCCTTCCTTCCTTCCTTCCTTCCTTCCTTCCTTCCTTTCTCCCTCCCTTCCTCCCTTTCATCCTTCTTTCCTTTTTTAATAGCCCACCGAGTCCACTTTGTGTGGTATATGCATGGGTATGTTGTCATTCCTTGGAGTGTAGTCAATCTACAACTCCCTTAAACAAAGTCACCCACCTTCAGAAGCTCCTACATATCAATTAGGGGTGGAGCTCTTGATGGATCTTTTCCTTCATGCTGGAAAGTGGACTAGCATGATCGTATACAGGTAACCACAGCAGATGAGTTGATGACTACAGCAGTCCTGACATGTCCATAAGACACACTTTCACTTTCAAGATGGCTCCTGAGCCTAGAGAAGGTGGTGATGCAGATGTTTCATTTGTAGTTGATCACTTCATGGATATTTTTTCTGTCTCTTTGATTAATTGTGAGATTCTGTGTTAAAGCACAGTACAAGGAAACTTCTCTGATAAAGTGTGAGAGCTGCATTCATCTATAGGTACAGAGACTAAGGAAACAATTGCAAGCTATTATCATATGTAGGGTGATTATATGTATGTCATGCAAATGCATGGAGGCCAGAGGTCAATTTTGTAGAGTTATTTCTCTTCATTGACCATTAAGGGTTCTCTCCATTGACCTTTAAGTGGGTACTGGGGATCAAACTCCGTTTATCCAACTTGTGTGGTAAGCATGTTTACCTACTAACTATCTCACTGGCCTACTTGCCAATCATTATTACTGTGCAGATTTTAAATCATGCATTTAGAAGATTCAGGTGGTACAAGATAAAGATGAATACTCATGGTGATCTATGAATAATATTCTTTAGAATACTATAAACTAAAAATAATTTATAAATCAATCCTGACAATAGCATGTAAATAAAGATACACACACACACACACACACACACACACACACACACACATATATATGTATGTAAAGAAAAATACATACTTCATATTTCCCCTTGGTTTTCTCAATATACAAGAGTCTATATCTTTGGTATATGCGATATGATCTAAAATGATTTATAAAACAATTTATAAAATGTAAAATGTAGTATATATAGTCTAGTTGAGATAGGGATGACACTTTGAGCAAGCTTGTATCTCCTGAATATTAAGAAAAAAGTTACAATATTTTGTAATGGGATGAAATAGTACTTGGAACAACTATTACATCTAACCATGTAGATTTGTACTTTAAGTATCTTCTTTTGTGGAGAAACGCTTTTGATTCTAGCTATAGTCAATTCTTGGTTATCTCCAGTGATCAAATCATACAGTAACAGGGAACAGGAAATCTAAATTGCTATTTCCACATGGAGTTAGAACATATTAATGTATTTCTTTTGACCAGAATAATATACATTTAAGAAATTCACAGCAATTCAAAAAAATTTAATCTGATCTTCTTGACAGTGAGTCATTAAGTATTCAGGCTTAAAAGACCTACATTCCTTGAACTATGAACAGTCTCTCTGTCCATATATATAGACAATGAGATAATTCCAGATAATAAATCTGGATCAGGGAGCATGTTCTGTGCCACAGTAAGAAAACAAATAGATATCTATCAGCTACGAAATGGAAAGAGTTCCTAGTACACATTTTATTGGTAAGGTGAGTTGTCACAAGATGTAAACTTTTCCCCAAAGTCTTACCTCTGATCTGTTATGATGGCAAACTGCAGTGTGTACTTACATTCTGATTCCTCCTTTCCACTTTATACTCACATTAATCTCAGTATATCCAACGTATTAGGTTTTCATTCGCAAATTCTTCTAGGTAAAATACTTTTTTTTCAGAAATATTCTTGCAAGGCATTAACATGATATATAACCTGTTCGACTTAAATTTTTGAAGAAATAGGGAATTAAGATTTTAATGGAAAAGTAAAAATTCTTCTTAGGTGTTGGGTATTATAGAGATCTGTGGTATTAGTTGCCTGGTATATTGTTTATCTAAATTCAAGAAGCCGTAAGCTGAGGGTCATGGAACACTGAACCAATGTAAGTAGTGGTTCTTTAGTTATATAGTCTGTGATGTCAGGTCTCAATGTATCAATTGTCTAAGTTCTATTTTTTTCATTTGCCTGTACATTGTTGTAATAAAATACCATGGCCTAAAGCAACATGAGAGAAAGGGTCAATATTGTTAGGGAAGGCATGTAAGCAGCATGTGGGAAGAACAGAAAGTTGGGTGAGGTGACACACCCTCAAAGCTCCTATCAGTAATGCACTAATTGTAGCAAGGTTCCTCCAGCTAAAGGTTCTATAACTTCTCCAAACAGTGCTACCAAATGTGCACAAAGTATTCAAACACTATTAGGTACATTTTTCATTTAAGCCACTATACTGCCTATTGAAATAAATTATTCACTGAGAGATGAGGGGTTGATCATCCTGAATTACTTTATATATACCAAAGGACTGTGTGGCAATGTCTTTTGAAAAAATGTGGAACAGCCGAACATGAGCCAAGTAAAATGACCTAGTTTATGTGGACTGTTTATGACTGAGCTATATCTACTGTCCTTACTATATTCATCATCTAAACATCTACAGGGACAATCACTTAATTTTTGTTTAATTTGAGGCATGTGGGTTTTATTTTCTTATGTTGGGATTAAAATACCTTGATAAAAGCAATTTAAAATTAAAAGATTTACTATACATCACAGGTTAAAAATAGAGATTATCATGTTGGGAAAATCGGGGCAATAGAAGCATCAATAACCTGAGGACTGTACACTAAGAAAGCAGAGAATATATGATTCTGCTCACTTTTTCCAGTTAATCCCCTGCTGGTTTCCTTGACCTGAGGGTGGGTTCATCCATAATTAAAATGGATCTTACTATGTCAAATAACAAACAAAAAAAAAATCAAGAAACTTCCCCAGTGACATACCCAGAGTTCCATCTCCCAGATGATTTTTGATCTTACCAAGTTGACAATTAATAGCAATTATTACAAAGAGGTATTGTCTATAAGATTAGAAAGGGTTAATGGCTTTAAACAAAATATATAGGTCTCAGAATTACCAGCATCATCACTTATTCCTTTGAGTATTAGACATTTTTTATTGTGAGAGCCTCTAATTAAGAGAAGGAAAGCAAGTAATTAACACCTTAATCTATTATCAACTAATGCCATAGATTTCAAGTGATATTCTGAGAATTATGTAACAGCCAGTTAATAATACCTTGCAAAAGAAACTTAGAAACTGTATTCATGGAGTAAGCTGAAAGAAAGGAGATAATTGGCTAGATCTTGCAAAGTCCATGAAACTTAGACAAATGTCTGGAAGGAGTAATGCCTTATCAAGTATTAATATAAGGAACATTCGAATCTTGAGGACTGATAACTTTTGATAGATTTTTTTAAGTTGTATCCCAAATTCTTCATTATTGTAAATATTTAAAGGAATACTCTTACATAGCTCAATGATACAATAGCTCAGCATTTGCTAGCAAACTCAGGACCCTGGTTTTTGATGTTTTATGAACAAAACCAAGTTTAAAATAATGCTTAGATAAGCACTGTGAAGGGAAGCATTTGAATACATTTGAACATGTGAGACTGAGTAGTTTTAGGTGTACTCACTCCCTGACCATGAACCAAATAACATAGTCAAAGCATTCAGTGGATAAAATACATAGAAATACAGCACTGGGTTTCTGGTTCTCCTGTATAATAGAATTTATCAATGTTAGCCACAGTTACAATCAGTTTATAGTCATAATTAGTCTGTACTTCATTTGCTAACTTATAGTAGTTTCCCCCCTCTCACTTCTACTTTGACTTGCCCACCTAGCAAAACTTTTTGAATGAAAAAAGAACATTAAAGGAAACATGAAATATTTTTTAAAAAATACTATAAGCAGTAAATAGATAAATCAGAGACTCACTATTATGATATATACTAAAGATGACATGGAGATTTTATTGTTCATTTTGTGTATATTTTCTAGTACTAATAATGCCCAAGAACATAGGAATGTCGACAGGAGGGCCTCTTTTCAGCACTAGATCTGGCAAGGTTCTGAAATCAGTATTTTTCTAAACAGGATCAGTGTTTGTGCAAGTCTTCATGATATAGATTTGAAATTTCTCCTGGCATGCATCATTTTGTTGGGAAGAATTATAGGTTCCAATGATCAGTATGTCTGCTGCTAGTGAGATATATGAGCCTGTGTGTTGGATGACTTTCATATGGAACATACACCAATGTAATCTGACTTTTCAATGACAGACTAGCAATCAGGAATCTAAAGCACTACATTTATTTTTCATTTACATGGGATAGTTTCTACTTTCTTAAATTTAGAATCTTTTGGTTCTCTTACCTCTTTACTAGCAAATAATTACTGTGGAGAATACTTTCTATTATGTTTTCATTAGAATGCGTATTCTATCTTATCCCATGTAGTTTCTCAGCTTTTGGCGTGTTTGGGATTCTCTCTTAGAATGGCATGGCATCTTCTCTTGGCTACCTCTGCGTCTCCATTGTTCTCTTGGCTTATTGCATTCGGAAAATACAAGTGTGTTTTACTGCTGTCTACATTCTGTCCCTATAGATTATTTTATCAAATGCTTTCTCCAGCCTAATTTAAATGATTTATGAAATATGGCTTTGATCACAACCCTTAGAAGAGAAATATGTGACACATTATGGTCCATGTATCTTATAAATAGGAAAGGCTTCTGGATGGGCAATATGTAGTTTTCTTATTTCAGATTCTCTGAAAAGCTTCAAAACACATGGTCTTCCTCTAATCTTGAAGAGTCACTTTCCTTTCAGGCAATAAATGGATTTCAAATCTTTCATCTTAATCCCGTTTTCTAGAAGGCAAGCTTTCTTAATTAAGAGTTTAAATCTTTCATCATCAACAGTGTATCTTGTTTTATTAGTTTTCTTTGAATACCTTCATCTATGTAGATGCCTTGTGATAATGAAGTTGACGGAGATAATGAAGCTGCTCAGTATAGCCTGTGTGTTAAATCTGTATAACTTGTGTCTTAACCTCATTCATCTACTTTCCTTGGCAAATCTATTTTGCCACTGGGAGTGACTATCCTGAAGATGTTCCAGCCTGGCTCATTTTGAAGGAATGTCTATATATTCTTTTCTGCTCTAATTTCTAGACATAGTATAGTACGACAAACAAACAATTATGCCTTCACATGGGAATTCAATCATGCTTCTGTAATTGTTTATTGAGACATCTTCTTGAGGTAATTTTTTTAATAATAATACTGGTTCACTTGTGTGGACCTAGACTTGGTTTTTCCATGTTCAATTAATTTGTATAGTCATCTGCAGATCATTCTTTAAAAACATCCCTATCATTTCAGTGTTCTCTTTCCAGTCTCCTGTGTTAGAAATTAAATTGGATTCATTAACACAAAGACATTAAAGCCACCCTATATGTCTTTGTTCAGATGAACATAGTAACTGTAATGTCAGAAACTCTGGCCTGCCATCTTAAATTCACTTGAGGTCTTATCTTGAAGCATTTTCTCATTCATTTTGTTTAATATCATGAAAACTATACAACAACTTCTTTGTTGAAGTCAAATTTAAATTGTATGAACACTGTCAAAGGGCTAGACTGTTGGATTGCATCCTGCATCACAGTAAGTTATTGTTTTGTTTTGTTTTTTAATCTAATTTCATCACTACAGGCATTTTCACATTCAGTCACATAAAATTCACCTGAAACATCAGCACAGTTTATTACTGCGCATCTTTTTGATGCAGCCTAGTTTTGCATTGGGTTCCTGAAGACATTTTTCATTTTCAAGTTATCCATAGGCAGCTAATAAGAAATACTTACAAATTATAGTCTAACTTCCATGTGTTCTATTTCCATATTTTAAAACTACTTAACCCAATTTTTGTTCTTTTACTGTAATGGTATAGAATTGGAACTTCTTTATTGCGTAGTCAAAAATCTTAAGATGTTTATTGGAAAATGGGCAATTGCATCATTGATCTTTATGACCTTTAATGTTAAAACATATGAGATGGCTCAAATTTCTAAGATTTCATAATCATCTCTGAAAATAACAGTCATACTTGACTACTATATTTTCTACAAATAGGAAAAAAATCAGGCAATGCTTAATATGTAAAACCAGTGGCATGTTACAAATTATTAAAAGTAGCTAAGATAAGCCAACTAATCAATGATTCACTATGTAGAAACTAAGAGTAAAACTTCATAGGGCCATTAGTTTCAAGATGCTATTGTATGCTGAATTTGAATTCATTCATATAATTTTATAAAATGGAAACACATTACTACAACAAGGAAAATATACTTAGAGTATCCTTGATTTCTCTAACACAAGGAGACTGTCAGATGTGAGAAAATTTCCTTATACATATACACTTGGCAATTTTTTCTTAGGTGTCCTCTTGAATTCTTTAAAGAAGTTTGTTTAAAGGTCCCCAACGCTAGTTTTGAAGCTGAGGATGTTGCTAACTCTATCATTAATTCAAATTTAGTAACTTCCTGGCTACATTACATAATTGTATATTGTAATTTTTGTAATACACATATAAGTGGTAAATAAAAAAATTAGAAATTTAAATACACTGATTTAAAATAAAAAAATTGATAGTTTATTTGCATATACAAACAGGCTTTGGCAATCTAAAAGTTATTATTTTGAATTGTACTGATTGCTAGCATATTTTCTGTACAAACTTTTGATTTTCGTGTAGTCCACTACAAGTGGTTCTCAACTTTTCTAGAGCTGCACCCTTTAATACATTTTTTTCATACAGTAGTGACCCACAGTCATAAAATCATTTGGTTGGCACTTCAGAAGTTTGATCTTACTGTTATAAATTATAACATAAATATCCATTATGCAGGATATCTGATCTGTGACCCCTAAAGGGTTCATGGTCCACATTTTTTTATCCACTGCCCTGAGCAGAAGCAGCACTGCCTTCTATTTTAAACAGGACTTGGTTTTCAGTACCACACATTTTCTTTAAACAGTTACTACTTCATAAACTTGTAGTATTTTACATTCCTATATTTCTAAGTTATCATTTGAAAAAATTATAGTTCTCTCACACTTTGCTTCATCTTGACTAAGATAAAACTGGCATAGACATTAAAGTCCTACTCATAGAACAGAATTGTCTACTTCAAGAATGTTTGATCAGGCAGTTATCCTCTGAACCACATGTATCTGAGCAGGAATGTACAGAAAATGTGGGAACTGTAAGAATTTTACCTTTGATTTTCCTCTATTTTTTTGAAAGTAGGCTTTATAGGCCCAGTGAAGATACATAATATAATTGATAGCAATGTAAAAACAAAAGAAGACAAAAACCGAACAGCAAGAAGAATATTAAGAAAATTTAAGAATTAATTCTAAAGTTAGAAATGAGCATTGATTATTGGCTTATCTTTTCAATCATGCCATTTACACAACCCACCTTTGGGTGCCAAAATCAATAGTAAAAATTTTGTTGCTGTTACAACAATAATGAATGTTCCACAATGAATGAGGTAAGTATCCCTTTCATACCACATGCTGGGTTATGTATAGAGGTTAAGACCTTGGCTAGGCTTACACAGCAAGACACTGGAACCTCTAAGCAAGGCACCTGGAATCCCACATTTTGATCCAGGGTTTAAGAGCTACAAACCACCCTTGCTTTCTTTCTTGACAATATTCAATACTTTAAATAGAGGAGCTATTACTTCTGAGCCCATTTAACTATCCCTGACAGTGCTGGGCATGAAAGGGTGCTTCTTCATTCTTCTCGCACATGGTGCCTTTATCTGTTGGATACCTAAAGAGGAATCTGAATGACCTGGCTGTTTAATATCAAAAAAGCCAGCACATATCTCTTTCAGCACCTAAGGCCTTCATAACCTCTTTCTCCTAGGTAATTCCCAGTTGTTCCCTCCTCCACTTCCCAAGTTCCCTCCCATGTAGCATACGGGATTTTTTTTCTCTTGCTTTCTCTCTCACTTTCTCTTTTCTGTATCTCTCGGAAATCAGACAGGAGTTCAGAACACTTTCACTACCTTTTATGAGGTAGATTGTGATGTCATAGATGGGGGCAGGGCTAGTCAACTTTCTACCCACCTCCCAACCTGTGCTGAGGGAGCTCCAATCGGGAGTGGAAGCAGTGACTCCTCCATGGTAAGTAACTTCACTTTATAATTTAATATCTCTTGCTGTAATTATTAATCTGAAGATGGGTGGGGGTGGGGTGGGCTAGAATTCCAGACAAATGAGCATATGCAAGCTAAAATTCTCTTCACTTAATCACCTTTGGGCAAAGGTCATATTTGTTTTTGACAAGTGTTAGGAATATTAGAGCAGAGGTAAATGTCAACTGTGATCCAAACTTGTGAAGCATACATAGTGTTGTCATTAGTTTCAGTCTTTCTTTGCATTGGGCCTAAAAGTTACCTCAAGTGTGAAATGTGTAGAGTCCATGCTACCATTTTTGTGTATTCCATGAAGAAAGCTAGTCAAACCTTTAACCAATATTTAGGGCTATAAAATGTCCTTTATTGGCATTGGCTTTTAGACTTACTTATTTAATACTTCTAAAAATCACAAGGGTAAAAAGTACAGAACCTGAATTTTTAACAGCCTTGATTTAGATGTAAGAGAATGAAAGCTACCTTATGTCCTGACAAAAGACACTTTTAAATGAAGAAAAAGTCACCACTCCTGAAAGTTTAAGGTTTGCCATTTTTAAGGTGTCATAACCAGATATATTGTTTTTCTTTTTAATATGCTATTGTTGCTGTTAAGTGTTGTAACATCACTGTCTTATGGGGTCACTTGGTGGTTAAGATGTGTGGAAAGCTGCTATTCTTTGAGTTTCTGATGCTGACTAGCCCCTTATATTCCTCACTGTTTAGAGAGAAAAGATGAAGAGGAGTGAGCCTTTCTCTGGCTTCCTTTCTTGCTCTCTCCTGGGTACTTATTAAAATTCTGGAGCTTGAGGCTTTTGTATGAGAGGGCAAAGGGGCTTCATAAATGCACTACACCTTTTAGAGATGTGGGAGGACTAGGGTGGATATGGTTTCTTTTTTCCTTTCTTTTTTTATTTAACATTAGAACATAAAGGCCTCTTAGAATGAGATGGACACATTTAGATATGGATTATAATATATACAAATAGGCTATCATACATGTTTTTCAAAGTATAGGGCCTTAATTAGGCATTTATTCATGCACATTGGTAGTGACAAAATGGGGACAGTTTTTTTTTTTTTTTTTACTTTGTTTTATGAAACAAGGTCTCATAATTCTCACTGTGACCTTAATGGTATTGTATAGCTAAGAATAACCTTCAATTTCTGATCCTCTATCTTCTGAGTTTTGTGCTTACAGATATATATAATCATACCAAGTTTTATGTGGTGCTGGTAATTGATCCAGGGCCTCTTGCATGCATAACAAGCACTCTACCCTGAGCCATAGCCACAACCTTAAAAAGACATAGTTCAAACTAGCTTTCTCTGTTTTTTGTAGAACCTATACTATCTTATACCATATTAGTAGACCTTTATATTTTAATAAGCACTAAAGTGTTTTGATACCAAGAATTCAGACCTGTGGTTTGGTGTTTCTAGGGTTAATTTCCTTGTTAGATATTGAGTCTAAAGGACTGACTATAGTTTTAGAACTTTTAGACTTGGTGGACAAAAATAGGGCCATCTTAGCAAACAGGAAGATTTGGGTGGTAATCACCAGCATCAAGCTAATGTTGCTCTGCACGTAAGAATGCTAAAGTCTTACATGTTTAGTTATCCTGATCAAATCTCTCAGTAGAAGCATTATACCCCTAAATCCCAGGTAGGAGCAATGTTTCTGTGTTACAAATATGGGATGTGTTCTCATAGCTCAAGTTGTTAATGTCTTTTATCAACCCCCTCACACAGCTGCCAGGTAAGAAATGGCAATATTTTCCAAACTCTTGGAACACAATCATCTTTAAACTTCGTGAGTTGGGAGTGGTTGTGTTGTACGCTTGTGAAATCTCAGAGAGTCTCTCATGGAATGTGTCATGCATGCACTTGTTGATTTTCATGTGCATGTTCCATCTATAGTGGTGTTCAGTGTTCTTTATGTATTTTGTATATATTAAAATTATAGTTTTTAAATTTATTTACATGATGTGCTCTAAAGGAGATGGTGTATTGTAAGAGAAGATGTATTTAATGAAGATCTGCCATTGATATATTGATTCTTTTCCTGTCATTGACTGGTTAGGGTTATCCAAAGTCAAATAGAAAAATTTGGGTGGGAGCGTCTGATTTTGTATTTGTAAAGTAGGTAAATGGTCTATAAATCATGCAGTCTCATGTATATATACTCGAAAAATGTAAATTTTTATGATTTTTTTTATCTAATGGTAGTCCAAAAGAGGACTGAATAGTTGGCAAAATACAGTTTTTATATTGGACATTTATCCAATTCTTAAACAGTTAATTCAAAAATATATTTTAAAATATACACTCCATCTGATGTAGTATTTCTGGTTAATACTATAATAAATATAGTTCATGTTATTTGGTATGTTACCATCATTTGATTATCTTGTTCTTTGTGACAGACTTAGTTCTGAATGAACTGGAATGTAAGGAAAAATAGTATCATGATATTGGCTGTTCTGTATTGAAACAGTGGTTTATTTAGAATCTAAAACTTTTCTGTTTTTATAATTAAATTGTTTGGCATTAAAAATATATATCTACTAAATATTTAATAGAAATTATCTCATTGAACAATTAAAAGTTCAAGGTTACTTATACAATATTAGAGGAACAATACTTATCATGGATAAGTATTTTGGATGAATGGAGAATTGGTGGGTACTAATCTCTGAACCTTACAGGAGATAAAAGTACTCCTTACTCGAATTTAGGGGAAAGTCCAACTAGGGGGAACTCTAAACGCTTGACAAGTGACAACTTGGATGTTAACACACTAAGTTCTCAAGTAACTAAAAAATGTCCCTCTAATCTAAGCTAAGAAGCTAGTTTAGTTTATTCAGTAAAAGTTTCTTCAAATCCTAATTAATATAAATTTCTAGAATTTAGTGTCTCAGGAACTGCATTTAGACTGTAACCTTGTTCATGTGAAAATAACAAACTTCAAGGAATCATGTGTTATGGAATGACTTTATGAGAAGTGGAAGCCTTATTAGTCTTAGAATGGCAATGTAGATTTGCAATGTTGTACATGAGGATGACAGGGAAGAATGTAGGTCTTCAAGGGAAAAAACAAAACACAACCTAAGAAACAAACAAACAAACAAAAAACCAAAACAAAAAACAAGAAAACTATTAATGGACTTAAGGATATGCTGTATTCAGATGTATTTTATATCAAAATTAAAGTCATTACTGAATTGTGCTTTTAATGGATGCCTTGTACTTTTCCTGAATCATTTCTGACTTAATTGTATGTTTAGTTTAGGACACACTCCACTTAGAAAAACTAAGAAGTCCACAGTTGTCTTCTATGAAGATAAAACTAGATAGCCAGTTATACAATTACACAGAATGTCATGTGCCCACAACTGTGGAAGAGAGTTGAAGGGAAAGGATCAGCCCCAAGATCATTGGGATCTCTGGTGGGAATAAAGGGAATTTTTTTCAGAGACATCCTTGGCAGGCTTAGAAGTGTAATATGGTGATGGAAAGTCCCCAAGCTAATGAACATCTGTAATAAGGATTGTTTTGGAAGGCAAAGAGAAACATTCTATGTACGATGCAAGAATCATGTCAGATTCTCTGTTCTAGAGAAGCCACTGTTGATAAAGTTTAAATAAGTATAACTATGTCATTATGAAATCTCTTTCCTAATACTCCTAGAATGAGATTATTGTTTTAGGTTTCATTTATACAATGGACAAACAAGAACATATCCCAAAGCCCCTGTGGTATAAACTCACTGATGATTTGCAGTGTGCAGTCTGCCTCATTTTCTTGTCATCTAAATTTGTCTATGATACTATTTTGACCTTTCTAACAGACTAGATTTCCATGAATAGAACCATTCTGCAGCCTAGCCCCTTTCCTAGATTCTCAGGGCTTTGTAACTAAATAAGGATTTGGCTCACACCAATTCTGTGAAATGCTTTTTACATTCTTAATGTGACATCAAAATTACCTTTTAGATGTTTATTATCTCAGGAAATCATTTTTCCCCCACAGGCAAAATGTGACTATGTGAGAACACTGAAGTTTACTGATCAAAAGCAGCTTTCCAAAGAAAAAAAGAAATCATTAGTACTAATTGTTCAATAAAAAGTTCAAATGAAACTTGAATTGTTTTTCAAAGACATTATACATCATTAAAGGAGGTAGTGATATGAGAACTACTTGTTCCAAAAATAGTTGACATTGTTCTTTTTCATCAGATCCAAGCAACCATCCTTCTAGATTATTCTAGAAATAATCAGATCTGTAAATTAACACATATTGAATATGTATATGATGTCTATTATTAGAAGTAGTATATATACATAGATGAAATTTTCATGGAAGACATATCCAAAAAAAGTAGCATTGACACATTATAATTATCTTCCTGAAAGAAATATAATACAAGATAATTTGAACATTCATGTAGAAGGGCAAAGGAGTGAAAAGGCTTATATATATATATATATATATATCCATGTATATGTATGTATGTATAATTTATACACATATACATATACACATACACATATACATTCTTTACATATATAAAATTGCTGTGGAACACAAGTCTTCCAGGAAGAACAGAAAGTGTGTCTTAGAGGAGCAAAACAGAAAAAAAAAATCATACTCATCTTTAATATGGTTGACTGGACCAAATGTCAGAGAAGGGTAGAAAGTGTTTTTACTACTAGTGTTATTCAACCAATGTTCCTTTATTCTTTTTAATGACCAGGACATCTGCATGAAATTATCAGCTTAGGGGTAGAAGGGGGCTATGAAAATGCAGAACTTGGGCTAAACTGCAGACTTCTTGAATAAAGATGATAGAGTAGGATCTTAGAATATCTAATTAACTACCAACTTCTTAACGCACACCAGGTGATTCACTTTCACACTTCTGTTTCAAAATCTGCAAAGTAACAAACTGACTCATCTTTCTGTTCTTGGAAGAAGCTTCAGAGCAAGAAAATTGCACGTTAGGAGAGTTAAGTATTTAGGGAAACTGGGAGTTAAAGGTAACTTTATTAGTTGACGTTCCATTACTGCGACTAAAATGCCTTGAAAGACCAATTCATCATTTATGTTGGTTCACCCATGACCACTTGACTCTGTTTCTGGACCCAGGTTGAGCCAGAGGATTATGACAGTTGGAAGCATGTAGCAAAGGCTGCTCACCCTATAAGACAGCAGCTCCCACAGGCCCCCACCCTGGTGGAGGTGGCTTTCGATATAGGCCTATCTTCCTACTGCTTGTCACTTCCCAATAATAACACCATATTATAAATCCATCAAGGGAACAATCCAACAATTATGTCAGTGCACTTAAAAGTCTAATCACTTTCCCAAAGCCATCATCCAGCAGGTAACTCACTGATTCATGAACCTGAGGGGGACTTTTCACATTAAAACTGTAATGCATGACTTTCCCTCAAATATTCATTTAAATTCCAGGTAGGCATGAAAAACCAATATTCTTATCATGGTCAGTAAGTCTAAGGAATTAGTAAATCATGAACTTAAAGGAAGAGTGTGGAACTGTAAAGATCTGAGAGATGCTTTTGCATATTTTGTTTGTCATGTCTCAACATAAAAAGTTAATGAAGAAAAAAAACTAGGTAGCTATCTATCCCCAAAGCTGTGCTAGACGTGTGTATTTCTCTGGGTGTTTGAGATTGGGAAGACAATATTGAGTAGAATTAAAAGAAAAAGAACAATTCAGAAAATTCTTGTTTCTAGAACATTATTGATAGATTATTTGTTTACTTTAAATAAAAGTCTTGAAAAATGTACACATTAGCATTCCTACCATAACTAGGGAGAAAATCATGTGTTTGTGCTGCTGACATGTAACCTAAATGGTCTATATTAAGATATTAGTTGCATAGCTACATATCTGAATCAACAATCAATTAGAAGTGTTAAATATCTTATTTTCCTGTCACAAATAATGGCTGTTACCCTACACTGATCAGTCTGTGCAGCAATCTAGGGAAATGCACAAATCTAGGAAGAAGGGATACAAGAAGCTCCACTTTTTTCCTCCTGGCAAATATGCTACGGCCTTTTGATGGCATAGGTGCCCTTTCATCGTGTGTGCCCCAGTCAAGCTTTTGCACATTTTGGGACCTGAGCAACCATCCCAGGGCTCTGCCTCTGGTGTATCTTTGGAAGTTTGGAGGAGTCAGAGAGGTCATGCATGAAATCAGGGATGACAACAACAACTTCAACAAAAGAGGAAAGTATTGATTTTCACATTTAATACCATAGAAGCGACACATTAGCTATTAAAGTAGGAGATGCTCATATTTTTGCTCCTACCATTCTGAAACTAAAGTTAGAAAAACAACTGTAGATCAGTATCCTGAATGTTCCTGATACAGATAGATTTAGATTATAGAAAGAGGAGAGTGAACAACCTCAAGGGAAAAGATGAGACATTCCTAGGATATAAAGGCAGTCTGAGACTCTTAAATAGGAAGACTTTTTAACACTTTGATAAAGCTTGAGTACTCCAGATAACCCTTTTCTGTGAGGCTGGTTGTGATTTGCCTCTGTGGGGTGTTTACTACCATCTCTGAACTCTGTCCTAGCTGTCTATAGCCATTCATTGCTAGTCAGTGAAAACTGACTCTCGAAGAGAACCAAAGGACTACTTGCTACCTTGATATTTTACCCAGAATAAAACACAATGCTGCTAGATTTACATTTACCCATCAGTGATAGCTTAGCACCAGGGTATAATGGTGCATACTGCTAAGAGAAAGACTGTTAAGGACCCACTGAAGTTGTCATTTACCTATAACCTTTTTGTCTCCTTCCTAGTTGTACCAGATCAACCTAACTTACATTTCTGTACTCTCTGTTCCCAAAGACAATTAAGTGTTCCAATGAGAACAGGGAAAATAACTTTAAAGTAAGATAAAATGGCTTAATTTTATTACTTTATATAAACGAGATTAAGTCAATTCCTTTCTGTTGGTGACATTTAAAAACTTGAAACTTTCTATTTTCCATGCTATGATACAGGTAATTTATTTAATTTTAAGTATTATGAAAACAATGGAATTGTATACTTTATTCATTCTGTACATTTGAAACCTTGATATGATGGGAACAGATTAATACATGTTTAAGATGAAAGGAAGAGGGAAGATAATAGGCTTTATTGCTTCCTTGAAATATCATTTTTCAATAATGTCTAGCATATTACGCTAATGGTCACATTGAAATTCCCAATGGTGTTCTTTTTAAGTTATTTATAGCCAGCAAATTCCATAATTCATAAGTTTGCTCCAGGTGAACCATGAAGCCAAGGTTTTTATAGTCAAGGAATGAATATGTTTCATAGTAAGAATTATATCAAAGTCAGAGTGTTTTTGTATGTGAAATACCAGATATAACAGACACTATTCAGTGAAGTACCAACAGTTGACATATTAAGCTGTTGCCTTGGCATTTTTGCCTCTTGGGAAAAAATATAAGAGGACTTTTGGTCTTGTAATACATACATAGGCAATTTAACTTTTTATAGGCTAGATTTTCAGGAAATCCAAGGAAGCTATTACAGAGTAAGGGAATTTTTCATGTCATTATTAAATGATGATGCACCATCTTCCCCATTCTAAAAATCAACCTATACCCTTTTTGTTTATCTTTGTTCTATTGTTAACAGTTGTTTTCATCTTAAAATTAAAGCGTAATTTTCCTCCAATAAGTTTTCCAGTTTTATAGGTTTCAAGCTTCCTTTTAACAGAAACTCTGATAACGTTTTTTTCACTGATTTTTGGCAATACTGTTATGCATTTCCTGCCCTTTGAGGATTCTGTTCTCTTTAATCTGTGAATTATGAAAGTTTCTTGTGGAGCTCAGTCTTTTGAGACGATACAGACAATATTTTGTCCATCCATAGAGATCCTTTGTTGGACCAAAAATATTTCGAGTTTTAGATGGAAGGGAACCCTCAGGTGTTTTTGCTACATTTTCAATAAAGTGCATTCACTGTAGGAGAACAGGACTAGAAGGTTTCCAAACTAGGCCAAGCCCTGGCAGGCACCTCTATGAGGAAGCATCCTGAGCTTCTAAAGAGAACCACCTTAGATGCCTTTTATTTCTTCTTTTAGTTAAAGTCATTTGAAACTGTAGTGCATTGCTAAGTGCACAATTCATAAGGACAAAGGGAAGCATCTCAGATAATTGTCTTTTGCTTTATAAGTTCTTCTTTAAGTTTCATTCCCATACTAATGAGAAGGAAAAACTAAAATCAGTATTACATTTTTTTAAAATTAAGATTAATACAAGAAATATCTCATAGGTTGGTCCATGTGGCATATAGCAAATTGGGGAAATATCTAAAAGTGCACAGCCCACAAAAGAGAAATACTCATTAGTTTTTAGTTTCCTGTAGTCACACCTCATACTTCTGTTTAAAGGGAAGCTTCAACCAAGAATCCATCAACCAAGCTGACTGACATACATACATCCCAGAATTATTATCACCTACTCTCAATGTGTTTCATGTGTTGAAAGCCCTGTGGAGAACACACCAGTAAGGGACAAGAAGGCACCTGTATATAGGGAGACAGAATTGTAGCTATGGAGACAAGACCCACAAATGCTTTGGAGTAATAAGCAGCAAATATATATATAGCTCTTCATCTGTTTGGAGCATGAAATGCAGCAGAATTTAAATGGAGTCATGAAAGAGAGATTAATGAATGAGCTGTTAGCTCATATAGGAAGCATGACCTCTCTTCAATTTATTCTTAGAATTTGTCCATTTATTTTCCACCCCTTAAAACATGTTTCCTCTATGGTTTTCTTTGAAGACAGTATTTTCTGTGTATTCTGCAAAATGAAAAGGTGAGATTGTAACTAGGCCACCCTGCTATTAGGGCCAAGAGATAGAGACTCACATTCTCTGGAAAATTCTGGTTTTTTTACCTTGCCAGTACCGATGATGTCCAATTACTTGAATCATCTGTTGGAATAACTGCTAGCATACAGGTTTCTTAGGGCAATTGTATCCAGCTGTTCCAAAATGTATGAGAGATTATATAATAATCATTTACAGCCACACAGTTCTTTCAAACTTTTAAAAGTGTATTTTAAGTTGTTTTCTTTTCCCACTAAGGCGCATTTCATATAACATTCGAAAAACATGGTGATGAACTTCACTTTACACTTGAAGAAATAGAAAATTAGAGTAGTGACTGTCCATCCTTTCATAGGCAGTAAATGGCATATATATGTATATATAAGTATATACTTTCTCTCATGAACAGTTTTGTGTTTTATGAAATGTGAGCATAGTTCAGGAGCATCTGTGTTCTGCAGAGCAGTAGTGGATTTAATATAGGAAATGTCACACGTCAGCTGTTTTAATGAAGATAATGGCCATTGTTCATGCTGTGTCATTTTTGTCTCATGGTGTCTTGTAAATGACAAGTAAAAAGGCTAAGTAGAAATTTGAAATTGGGAAAATTTAAGATCATTTCTCTTTATAGCTTTTTGGTATAGAGGAAGTCATATGAATAAAATTTTCAGATGAGAAAAATTAGAAATTGTCATTAACAAGTTTCCTTGACTATGTAGGACCCTTGTTAGGGGATTATACTTGCTAGAAGGAAAATCAGAACCAGGTGATGATAGTAAACAGTATCAGTGCACAGCATTCATGAATCATGATAGCAAAGCATTTGTATGGTGTGGCTTTCTTTCGTGTGACCCTGATGACATCCCGGTCATATGACTCATGTTGATGAGCAATTAGAATGGTTCACAGGGTGTGTTAATGCCTAGATTTCTGGTTTTATATTCAGAGAGTAGACTATGAGGGCCCTAGATTTAACTCCCATCTTTAGAGAAGACTATATCACAGTTGACTAAATCCCTACTTCAAAATGTTCAATTTTCTCTATTTTAATTTTCTCATATGTAGATAAGAGGATGCTCATGTATAATTGTTTTGAAGATATGATAAATGTTCTGTGGTGGTAACATGCCTAGTAACCAGAACTGAGTGCCTTGTTGAATTAGTACTCTCAGTAGATAGTCTTTTACTTATAAGAATGTTTTATGAACAAAAAGGCTGGTTTGAAAATACATTGAGTTCAGTGATAGAAGAGGTCACATAGCCAGTGTATACTGACAAACTTCAATTTGTCAGTTGTGTACCTTTGTAGTCTTCTGATAGACTCTCACTTTTGTCTTTACTTTCAGGGGAGGCTGATTGTATAGAAGGAATGCATTCTAGGTTACTAATTGTGTTTTAATTTTACATGTGTCTTTCCATTCCTATTTCCAAGTCTGTAATGTTACAACTCAATAATGCCCTTTTAGAGGTGTTTAGTAGCAGATGGGTGGGTGAAATGTGAATAAGGTAAAGTTTAAACTAGCTTACAAGAGTATGGAAAATATTTATAAGAGAAAGAGGAAAACAGACTGAGGCTACCAGTGGTGTTTGTGTGATGAAACTTAGAACTTCCACCATCACACCAATATTTGAATTTGCTTGAATTTGATGGAGAACAACATCAAGTGCTACTGGAGGGGAATGGGTCAGGTGAATGATTGGAGGGCAGAAGATAAGAATGGGTCAAGAAGCAAGTGTATTAAACTTAGGATGACAAAAGATGATACAATATGAGATGCTGAGTCAGAGATAGCAAAGTGCAGCAAAGTACAAGGCTCAGGATGCTTTATCTAAGTGGTATGAAGTAGAGATGGACTTTTATCTCCTGATGACTGAGAGGGAGAGCTCTGTGGGAGGAGTGGGTTTGCTTAGAGGTGGAGTGATTCAAAGAGCTTCTAGCTAGGAGATTTAGAAGATGGAGAATTCTCAATAATTAAAATGTCTACAAGACTGAATTATTTTCTAAATGTCAAAAATCTTCAAAAAGGTATCTCAAGAATGTGAAGCATAATCAATATAGAAATGAATGGAATTCATGGTTGAAATGCCACAAAACTATATTCCTTGGTCAAGTTGATAGCCATATCCAAATATCTGGCTGGTTTATGTAGTGTATCTATAGAAATGGAGGATTGCCAGTTCACAATAGAAATATCAATGACTGGGATGAAGGCACATGTTTATCAGCAATTTTTCTGTGTCTACTCAAATTAGACAGATAAATGTTCTCAATTATAAAAAGCTATGGATAAGCTGCTCAAACATAAAACTAATTTAATTAAAAGTCCTTGGTTCTTTTGAGCACTTGAATTATGGAACTTTTTTTCTTAATTTTCATTTCTATAATGAAAAAAGTTCTGAAATTTTGGGTTAATATACTGAAATTATTTTATATAGCTATATATATGTCTATCATTTCACTTGAGGGTTTTGTTTTTAGTATTTTATATAAAAGATCATTACTCATGAATTATGTAAGAAGATAATCATGATATTGGAAAAATGATAATTAATATACTGAAGTAGTAGTCCCACTTAATGACAGCAGAGCTGTCTTAGTTGGATACCTGAAATTGTGGGCAAAAGGAGGCCTATATAGTACATCAATCAATCTCAGCTATGAAGAAGACCCTGGGCAAGGTTTGATTCATGTATTGAAAAAAGAAATAGTGCAAGATTTCATCATGCCTAAAAATGGTGCACAATTTAAAAATTGAGTTTCAGTATTGGAACATTCTATTTAGTAATTCCAGACCAAGACTGTCTTTGGGTCACTAAAAGTGATAGGAGTAAAACTGCAAATAAGGAGGACTTTGCTAGTTGCAATTAAAGCAGCTGACATGAAACCAAATACAAACTGCCCTGAATAATACTTGTGTGGATAGAGGGATGATAGAACATAGAGCAGAGTAAGTCAGAGACCATGCCCAGTATATAGAGAAACTCTGAAGGACTGTGCAAATTTGATAATGCTACTAAGGACAATGCTTGATAATTATCCTTGCTTTCAGTGAATAAAGTCTAAAATATGTAGTTTCCCAAATTTGACTTATAATAATCTTGGATTAAAAAAATGTTTTTATACCTTCTCTTGTTATGTTCTCTTTCTTGTCTAATTTGCTTTGGAAGTGCTACCAGCAGAAGTAAATGGTGAAAAATAGTGGTAGAAAGATATTCATGAGAACTTATTTGATGAAATTATCAAGTTCCCTGTCATGATATGTGTCTGAATATTTATAGGACGTTTCTTCACATTATGGATTTACTTCCTCATGAGTCTTCTGTCAGATGGAAGCCAACAATTTAGAAATCAATATGACATGGGATTTTGAAGGATAGGATGATGTAGGGAGTTAGCAAGATGAAGAAAGTCAAGGAAAGGTGGGAAAATTCCTAGATGCCTCTGGCATAATTGGTCCTAATTTTCCAAGAGGTAACACATCTGAAGTGTATCAGGAATCCCTTGTTGGGGTTGAGCAGAAATTATTCGGCCTTTACTGTTAGGGAAAAAAAGATGGCTTTAAGCCATATTTAGAAAATTTGTTGACTGTAATTAAGCCTTCATGGGAGTCCCCAAGGTTTACTTACCTATAATTGAAAAAATGCAAATGAAGACAGTTAATCAGTGAACTGGCCAACTATGAAGCACTACTACCTACCTAAATGAATTAAAAATCCAAGACACAAATAGGTCCAGTGGAGAGTTACCTGGGAACCAAACTGTAAATTTCTCAGCAAGGCTTTGGAGATGTTTTTCTTAGCCAGTCTGAGGCTGAAGTGTCTTTCTGTTAAGATCTTTGCCAATTTAATCTTCAGCCATTGCATACAGATTTTCTCAGGACTGGCTTACAGTGTTGGTAGAGCACCAGCTGCCTCTCAGGCAGAAGTCATGGAACCCCAGAGAAGAAAATAACAGGCTTCTTGTGCTCCTTTCTATCGTATTTGATCCCCTACTAAAAAGGAAAACATTTGTCAAACGAGACTAAGGTATCAAAGAGGGCAAACAAACATGCTCAAATGTTATCTGATTATTCCATAAGTGATAACTATTTAAGAGTATGGTGCATATTATAAGATATGTTGTACTTATATGTAAACAGCAATAAACCAAGTATGTGTATTTTTACCTCAGACACAATGCTTGTTAATATATGTTGCTAGATTTTATCTTATTTAAAAATAGTTCCCTATAATACTTGCACTTCTGTTAATACATATGTCTTCTTGTTAACTATTTCATTAATTGGCAACTCATAATAAAATGCCATTACTAAGAAGTGCACAAACTGTTCCTAAATATTAGTCATTGGAACAAAAAGAGGAGTGTGATGTCATTTACATAAAATGTGTTTGTCATGGTCTGATGGATAATAGTGAAATCAAATGTATTTAAGCTCATGTACATTTAGACCTAATATAGGAGATTATTTATGTATACTGTAAATGGTACCAACTATCTTTGACAACTCAGTCAAAATGTCAACTCTTGGAGAATGGAATTAAATACATTCCCTCTCTCTTTGTATAATCAGTGCTAAGAGATAAGTACTGAGATTGATGGGGAATGTCTGCCTTGAACACTTGAGGGATGAGTGCTAAATTGCTAACTGTTATTTACAACTCTCTTAAACAGAAGAAACCTGGTTTTGATAACTCTATCTAATTATTAATATCAGAGGAGGTGATTGGAAAGAGCATCAAAATGATAATGTGCCACAACAGACATGTAATTTTCCAATTATGCAAGTATAAAAACATCCTGATATTGCTCAATTGGGGGAAAAAGGGATACACCTAAACCTTTCCACCATCTTTGTCTAAGTTATTTATTGCTTCTGACTTGCTAGAAATTTTTTTTAAAGGTATTGATATAAACTCTAGAAAAGAGGAGGCAGATATTTCAAGGTGTTTTAGATGTATTATGGTTTCTAGGGAGATCAAATACCTCTTCAAAGATCATGGATTTTAGTTTTTGAACATGAAATGTTCTTCTCAGCAGGTAATAGACCCTGTTGCTTTAGGTCTTTAGGTTTTCCATTTATTAAGAGCAAAGCTTACTTCTCGCAAAATCTTCCCAAGCCATTGAGCAATGTGTGACATTTTTGTGGGTGTAGGGTAAGTAATAGTTTAGATATAACTAAAGGGAAACTGTAGTTTGCTGAAAGCATCGGCCTTATTACAATTATTTTCAATTTTTTCTGTCATAGTTTCTTTCCCCAAAAATATGTAGGCTAGTGCCTCTAAAACTACTTCCTACTCAGCGTTAAAGATATCACATTAAGCCACTCAGAAATCTTGCAAGTGACTAAAATGGACTTCTTCCATATATGGAGAACCTATTTCTAGTTTTATATTCACAGTTATTAGCTTGGAGTTGAAATAATGAAAATAGAATAGTTTCAGCCTTGACATGAATGAGCACTTTTTCTTAGGCTGCTGAAGCTTCCATTGTCCATAAGCATAATCCTTTGTATTTATATTCCCAAAACATGTTCTAAATGGACTTGGCTGATTTCATTTTTGTCATTTGTCCACTATTTCCATGATATTCCCATTCCCATTATTTTTGATTTAAAACGGTTTACATTTCCATGGTATATATATATACATGACATTCTGAAACATTGAGCTTTGGTACACTTCAGACCAGTGAGCTCTCTACTCCTTTTAAATTCTTTACTTTTAGACATTGTTCTTTTTATTTTTTATTTCTTAGAGAAAATTGTGGATCATAAACAGTTTTTGTTTTATTGTTCCCTGGCTTCAGCAAGCACCCCGTTGTTATGGATAGCTAATTCCTTCATGATTCCCTAGTCAAACAAAGTCATTGTCTATTCAAATAGGCTCTTTCTTGATAATATTATGTCTTCGATTATTAAGAAGATACTGATTTTTATCTTAAAAGTCTCATGCTGAGAATTTTTAAGTAAATACATTGGAATTTTGGATATGTGGAAAGAAAAACGGATTTAGTAGTTTATTTTGCATTCTTTCATTTTGCTTTGTAAAAACACTAAATAAGAGAACATAAAGGACAGTCACAAATGAGTATATATGAATACACATACACACACATATATATATATATATATATACATTAGAAAGAATTATTATAAATTAGGTAGTATTTCATATATAGCTCCCAAAGTTTCACCCAGCATTTATAATCATCCCTAAGATAGCACCAGCTAGATGAAACACACACCTCCATCTCAATTAGCTAGTAATTAAACTCAACTCTGTAACATTTCAACTTTTTTTTCATTCTCAGTTTTCCTACAAACACCAATATAAAGCCAGGGGTATAGGAATTTGCTGCTTGTTCCCTGTTAAAGAGTTCAGGAGTCATGACACTTTTCCTTGTGCTATCCCTCCCATTATGACTCCCAGTAAGTCTTCTACTTCCATGGTTCCTTGAGTATCTGGCAGCCTGCTAAGGCACTCCTCATACAAAATTAAGCATTTTAGAGTGTGTGTTATCTTTTCTGTATTTTCCACTATATCTTAGTCTGCTTCTATTCATGTCTATATAATTGACACTTAGGATAACTGATTGATATAACATAGAAGAAACATCTGCATGGTAAAACGTGAGTGAACAAATGGAGGAAGAGCATGCAGAGGGAAAAAGAGATTTCAGCATTGATTTCAAGAGGGTTAGTGAGTTGGGCATGTTGTTGAAATTGTGCATGTTCAGTGCAAGCTCAGCATTAGAGAAACAGTTTACCAGTAGAGACTTTAGGAGTCTCCTGGTAGGTAACTGATTTCAAGCACAGATCATGGTGTTTACTGCTTTAAAGTCATAAGGCAATAGACAGTAGGACGGATATCAATGATGGGAAGAATTACATTCAGGAAAGCCTTCCATTAATTCAAAACACAAAAAAGGAGAGTTACTAGGCAGACTATCCCTATGTGACTTTGTGATGGAAGTTGTATGGGACTAAGAAGAGTGGAAACAGTGGTGGAGGGGGTTGGAGGAAAATAGGACAGAAAATTGCCTCAGATACAGCATAGCTCACTCACCCTTATTTGCCGTCATGGACTGTAATAGAACAAGATGTGGGGAAACATCTGTTGCCTTTTTTTAAAATAGTACTTTGATATTTTGAAAGATTAGTGACAGAATTAGGAGAATTCTAATTTCTATGGCTAGGGACAACTGACACAGTATGGAAGAATGTGAATATAGTCCAGCCCTGATAGTCTTGTGGAGGGAGGGAGGGTTGGTCAGTTTGAGCAAGAACCATAGTGTATGTTCTCAAGTCAGGCTTCCTGAATTCAAACCCTGGCTATGGAATTAAAGTGGGTTGTGTGTAAATCATGTGTCATACATACATGGCAAGTTACATGGCTACTCTCAGGGATGATTGTCCATCTAAATTAAAGTGGTCATGCGGTCTGATTTGATAAATATAAGTTTACATTTTTAAAATTAGCTTTTCAAAATGAAGTTTCTCTTAGACTAGATACAAAGATCATCAAGAACAGAAGTGTCTTTTAGGAAAAACTGGACTTTGTACTAGAAAGAAATGGCCATGTTGAACATTTGAGGCATGCTGGTGATGATATTAGTTTTTGAATCCATTTTAGAGGAACTGAGCTCAAGGCTTAGAACACTAATTATAATAGAGATCCACTTGAAGTTCTAGCCAGTAGTTAGATCTGGGTAGTAAGTTTACATAGGTTGCCTTGCAGCTTCTGCTGCCCTGAGTGTTGACTCCACGACTGCAAGACAGCTGTATGTTGAGTTACTGGGAACAGTTAAACATTGGGTAAGGGATATCACAAGCTCAAAATGTCTACACAGAAAAAGATTCAGACTTTTAAAAAAAGATGAAAATATAGAGAGCTGGTGAGATGGAGACTGTCATAAACTTTGTGATGGTGCTTCCAGAACATTGCAGGTTTCCAGTCCAGGTAGGGTGAATAGAAGCAGAGACTTTTTAATTCATAGGTAACAGTTGATAAACAAGACCCCAGAGTTTCTGTAGTGCTCCCAGGGAGTAATGCTGTTCATGGGCTTTCAAACCTTGCCAAAAGTTACAGTTGGCTTTAAACCCTAAGTGACAGTTTCCTCACCTATGCAACAATCATCGCTACTTGAGAAATCTTGGAAATTGAATCACATAATTCAATTAACATGACTAAGGCAATGGCACGCACCTCTACATAAGTGTCCAATTAATGTCAGTTATTATTATTAGAACTTCACTTACATATGTTAATTTACTCATCTTATTTGGAAATGCCACTGCTAGAGTAAGACATCAGAAAATAGAAAGCAATTATGTTAAATAGCTGTCCTTAAACCTTGCTAAAAGAAATCATATTGCATGTCTTTACTCTTTCTAATGTCTTTTGGGGATTAAAATTTTAGTTAAAACTTTTCAGCTAGAATTCACTTTGGAACTTCTATAAACATAAATAAAAACCATTTATTCAAAATGAAAAGAGAAAAAACCTATGGTAAAAAATAGCCAAGTCATTGAAGTGATTCTAGAGCATACAACAGACTTTTGGAATTCAACTTTTTTAAGTCACAATTTTTATTCAATTTTTGATTCAGATTATTATATTTGTGTAATTTTGTTCAGGGTTACTTGTCTAGGTGTCTCTCCCAATATTTCCCTTAGCAGGTGGTTTAGGCAAAACAGCCGGGTTTATATATCAGAGCCTTCACATTCTCAACAATATATGAGGTTTTCTCACAGGACTTCTGTGTCAGGCTGGGAAACAAAATGGGTTTTGAAGAAGAGGCAGGCTCTCTTCTAGCTTTGCTACAGAATTAGATACCAGCTATCTAGACATGGGTTCTATGGCAGAAATCTCCAAACTACTTGCATCTTTTTATTCAGATCTATTCTATTCCCTAGAACTCATTCTTCAAGAGCCATTTGATATTATAGTAGACATATCATGTCTCAGTACTAATTCTATCATAACCCCACAAAGCAATATTATTACTAGCATATAACTTCACTTTCTAGTTTACCCAGAGCACAGAATAGAAGTAACTAACTTTATAAATATGTACCACTCACTCTTAAAACCTGAAAACTTGATGTGGAAATGATCGTAGTTCCCATTGAGGGCCATGGGAGAATGATCTTTCAGCTCACACAGTAATCATGACAGATGAATTCTAATTGGCCCAACATATTGCTGTCTTCTCTCTACCCACTAGAGGGATAATGGAAAAATGTGGAATTCACTCAGATGTGAAATCTGGGGGGAACTGGTAAAATGTGTTGATTGTCCTCTTTGGGTTTCATTAGTCTAGTTGTCACCAAATTTTGGCATATTTATCATAATTGCATAGGACACTTATGAAAATGGAAGGGTTTTAATTTGTATTTTTAGATTTACTTATTTATTTTTTTTAATAAAGCTTTGCATTGGGGCTATAAAGGGACATTTTCTAGGTGATCCAGACATGGCAATTCAAAAGCCGTAGATTGAGAAACACTAAAGTAATTCATGTTTAGCTTCTTTCCAATATTAACATTAAATACTCTATAATTTGGCCATGAAAGTTAGCTTTAGAAACCTATGTAGCATAAACTAAGCAGCATCAATTGGGCCATTATTTGGATATATATTTTTGTATAGACTAATAGAGATGCTAAAGTGAAATACTAAATGGATCATTCTACTTGTTTACATTGAGTCATACAGCAATGCATTATACCTCTGTTGATCCATGGCTCAGAGCCACAAACTTCTCTTTTCTATGTTATTGAATAGTAAATATCTTACTGATATTTTTCATGGCAAAGCATCAATTTGTTAGTATTATAAGAGATTCAGCTATACAAAGTATATATTTTTTCAGTGATTAGATCAAGCTTTTAGATGAAGGAATAATTTTGCTCATTTGGTTGTAATTATTTTTAAACTAGTGTTAAACCCTTTTTAAAAAGAAATCTTTTATGAAGAATCTTTACCAAAAAGCTGTTAGAGGAAGAGCAGTTAAGAGGCAATGATACAACTTTCAATGTCCAGATACTATGTGGAGGGGAATTCTGATTATAAGAGATGGCATGAAGCAACATGGATGCAGTCACATGGAAGGTTGGAGCCACTGGGCTTATAGTATCTGTTCTTAAAGCTATCGCTGATCATTAAACCTTACATAGTTCTGTGCTTCAAGAAGCCGTAGTTTAGACACAGGTGTTATACAAGTAGCACATAACAAAGGCAGACACGCAGAGGAGGTTCCTTAGTTTTGTTCTTAAACTGTAAGATAGCTTTCTGTATTTCCCACTGCCAACAACTGATGGATTATCCACCATGCTCAAACATGTCTGAAGCTAGAGTAAGACTTCTAGTCCAATGATTTTTTTCTTTCATTAGCTTACCTGTATTGCTGAAAGAAACTCTTGGAAATGTAGTTTTTCTACCATCTATGGTTCATTCCTGATACTAGCAGAGTAGAAACAGATATTTAATGGCCCAGGAAACATTATGGGCCACACAGCCCAGCCAATAGTAGAAATTAGGTAATGCTGAATTTTCTGGTCCTGTGATGGGATTCAAATCCTATTATTATACATTGTTTATTCTGACAGAAGTCTCTGTAGATCAGGCTGGTCTCCTTTTGTGGTTGTTTGCTTTGTTGTGTTTTGGATACATTCTCATTTATGTAGTTGTCCCTAACCTAGAACTGGCTATGTAAACCAGGCAAGACTTTAACTCTCAGAGTTCCACCTACCAGGTTCTGCCTGGCCCTAACTCTTGATCCTCCGAACCCCTGCAATGTTTTAAAGTTACCCTATTCAATAGATGGCAGTATGAACCAACAGATCAGTTTTTTAGAATGCCATAATTTAAAACTGGACCACTTCTTTCATCATAAAGGGACTGTAATGATTATACCTACATAGTGTTTTAAAGAATAAAGTATAGAAGTGTTTGAGAAATTCTTGGAATGCTGTTTGGAGTGTAGTACATAGGAAATCATTGAATAACACAGGACATGTAGTCTTGCTGAACACTGTTGCACCCTCAAACCCATGCCACAATAACTGATATTTTCACAGGAGGTATATGTATTACATAGAAATTCTGAAATGTAGACTTCCAGGTCAATAAGTAAAATTTATGTGTGGACTGGGGACTTCATTTCTACCAGTCCTGAGTTCAGGAAATAGAAATAACCTGTAATAATCCTTCTGTAGGTAGGGGCATGAACCTGAAATGTAATCTTCTGTGAAATCTTTTAAAAAGTATTCAAAGTTTGGCAAGTACTTTCCAAACACTTTAGTAATTGATGCAGTTGTGAATGAGTCTAATAATATATGTTACCCATGGGGATACATACATGCTAAGAATAGAGCTTCTCTTGGTGGTATTGGGATTTTAGACAAGCTATGTACTACAGAAGAACCTGATTTTGCTTATTTTGTGAGCAAGGGTAGGAGAAGGCACATGGCTGTCTTACAAAATGCTGACTTTTTCTTGTGATTGTTTGCTCCTGTGTGGCAACACTAGCAGAAGCACAACACTGCTTGATGTGTAAAATTATGCCTGTGTCCTGTGACTTTGAGACCTTCACTAACCCATTGTCTCTTACTTTTCTCCTGTTCTAGCTGGACAGTGCTACATCACTCATCCAGGCAGCCAAAAACCTGATGAATGCTGTTGTCCTCACGGTGAAAGCATCTTATGTAGCCTCAACCAAATACCAGAAGGTTTATGGAACAGCAGCTGTCAACTCTCCGGTTGTGTCTTGGAAGATGAAGGCTCCTGAAAAGAAGCCCCTTGTGAAGAGAGAAAAGCCTGAAGAATTCCAGACACGAGTTCGACGGGGATCTCAAAAGAAACACATTTCCCCAGTGCAGGCTTTAAGTGAATTCAAGGCAATGGATTCCTTCTAAGACAATAGGCTTCAAACAAGAAAGTTCTTTCTTTCTCCCTCCTCCCCCTTTCTTTTTCATTTTGATTCCATTTTTGTAAACATACCTGCTGACTTGTATGCCTCTGGCATGGGGAAATTAAGAGAACAGTGTCTGTTTGCATGTTATATGAGATCAATGCTACTGGTCCATCGGTAGCCTCGGAGGGGACAGGTGATGATTTCTGTCCTGAGGTGGCACAGAGCTGTCCTTTGCAAAAAAATTCTCTTAAAGTTGGGCAAAGAGTTCACACTGCAATGTTCACGGGAGTGGGGGGGATGGGGAAAATAAACTTAACTCTACAAAAGCAAACTCTAATGCATGCAAGAATCATTAGGTTGGCAGGTATATTCATAAGTGAAAAACCTGGAAGTGTAATGGTAGAACATAAAACCTGTACTGCTTCTGTTTCGGTGCAAAAAAAAAAAAAATGTACTTGCCAATACACTGAAGTGTGTGGCCCAAAAATTGAGCAATTTAATCTCAATGTCATGTAGCCATGCTATCATGTGGATTCTTAACTGAGGAGAAACTAACTCACCCCGTCTCAAATGTTTCTTTAATCTGCATTCTGTTCTTTCTTCCTGGTAGTGCCATTACTAGTGTTCCTCTTATTTTCTCCCCTCTGCTGAAGATAATAAACATTTCTTGAGACACATGGATCCTTCTGCGGACCCTGACAACACAAAGTGGAGCTCAACTGTCCTTCCTTCTATCCCTCTCTTTCTTTCTAAACTTGAACTCTGACTTTGCTAGACATAGAAGGCTCAGTGGTGGAATGTTAGCGCAATGGAGATTGACAGTATGTGAAGGTTTAGAGGCAAATGCATAGGTGTGTAGATGGGAGTGCTGGTATCTAATATACCATTGTATTCACTGACACAAAATAAACACATTTAATCTTGACACCTGGATAGTGCTTTTTCTCTGCATGCATGGGTAATATAAGATCAGAAGTATCCTTAAATCTTGATTTAAAACTTCTTGTTTGGTTTTGCAAATCAGTCCTAAAAACTATGTATTCTCATAGTCATTTTTTTCAGAAAAGGTATTTTGTAAATTTTTTCATTTGTTTTGTTTTACTTTCAAACAGAATCTGAGATGAGAATGCTTGTATTTACTTTTCTGGGCCAATCCTGGTTCCCTGGTCTAAAATTTTAAACCATGAAATTTAAGATTTAAAGTTAAGATTGTACTAATTTCAAAATATTTATTCACTTTGTTTGTTTTCCTCTTTAAATCAGAAAAACAAGGCATCAATCAGATCATGAAAGAGATTCCAAATGTCATTCATCTTTGGACTAAGGAGTGGGGAAAAGCACCCAGTTACTCAAATGAATAATTGAAGCTCCTCTTCCACTGGAGTGGCATCTACAAGTCACCACTACCTGCTGCCAGCAGATGCTGGGCAGAACATATTTCTCGATGACAAAATAATCCTATGGGCTTCACATGCATATAAGCTGTGTTATCTTATTTGCCTGATCCTAGATGGAACAGATAGGAAAGTATTAGAAGGAAAGAAAGTACACTCCAAATCCTTATTTTGAAATGGTGTTGCTAATATCCGGCTGGCTAGCACTTAGAACACCACTGACACCAGAATGAAGGGAACAGTATAAAAGCTGTAGAATGATTTTCAGCACTAATCACTAAATATGATAGACCTGCCTCTTTAATTTGCATAAGCATTCAGAAATATTACAACTTATCCAAATTTCAAGCAATGTTATAGGCTGAGTGCAGTACTCAGCAACTATGCTTAGAGACCTTCCCTCTGTGCTTGACTGACAGTAGTAACAAGCATGCCACTTGTCTATTGACCAGAATAATAGTGACAACACATTCTTAGGAACAGTGACTCTATTCTGAGAAATCCTACCTCCTCAGAAACAATAGCTCAAGCATTCTTTTCAGGAACAATTTCTTAAAACTATCACAAATACCATTTTGTCCTTTTCTGAAGCTTTCAAAGATGACGGACATTTCTTTACATTCCTTCTCTCAAGAATGGAAGGAAGCAGAGATAGTCATGGATTAGAAGTCGGAGATAAAATTATCAGTCTGGTGTTGATGACTAGGTATAGAATCAAGAAAATGTTTGTATTCTTGAACGAGCATTGTTCCAAAGCTCCTGAGTGACACATAATTACTACTGTTAAAATTCTTAGTTTATATGCCATTCTAGTTTTTAATGTAGCAGAAAGTATTCTTCAGAATAGTCAATACACTTAAAACACTCAGAAGCTTTCTGGAAATTTTTGAATATAAATAAAGAGCAGGTATCTAAAGAACATGTAAAGAATATCTTGGACCTTGCCCTATACTATGCTGCTTAGATACTTTGCTATATATGAGCCTTGGTTATATATGTGTTCTGAAAATCAGTCCTCAATTTTGTTTACATCTGAAGGTATTTCTCAAATCTGCATAGTCCTTGCTTGTTGTTCATATTCATCAAAATTTATCTGGTCTGTCCTTGCCATGATTGTTCTTGTAAAGAGAATGGTGACTTTGCAAACCTAAAGGTATTTTGCTGAGAACACCACAGCAATGAAAGAGCTGCTGGTTTCCTAACACCAAGACCATTGCTGTAACAGGTAATGGAAAGAAGTATATAGCTCAAAGTATTATACCTAAATTATAAAATCAATACAGTAGCAAATAAATAAATACGTACATAAATAAATAATTACATAAATACATAAATAAATACTACAGGTTAGGAATATAGACATCAGGACATACTGAAACACAAGCTTTGTGGAGGTTGGTGAAAGAGGTAGAAGCAACTACAATGTAAATACTCTTGAATGCTTTCTAATTATGTATTTCTCTACAGGTATAGGTGATTTATTGCAGGTACACACAGAGGTCAAAACTCCCTGAAATTAGCAGGTGATTATGGTCTGCACACGCACACACGCACAGACACACACACACACACACACACACACACACTTTTCTAAAATGGAATGTTAAGTATTAGAGGGTGGTCACTTTTGATTTAATCCAGCTAGAAGATACCCACCTAATTAAATTCAGTATCACAGGAAAGTTTGAAGCATTTTTCAGACTGCTCTTTGGTGACAGTATAGTCAGTAGGAGTGTCATGCAATCCCTGCTTCCACAACCAAGGAAAGAACAAGGTGAAACTTTTGCCCAATGTTGGTTGACGTTTTGTCCTTTTGACAGTGTCCTTTGCCTTACAGAAACTTTGTAGTTTTATGAAGTCCCATTTGTCAATTCTTGATCTTAGAGTGTAAGCTATTGGTGTTCTATTCAGGAACTTTTGCCCTGTGCCCATGTCCTCAAGGGTTTTCCCCAGTTTCTTTTCTATTAGTTTCAGTGTGTCAGGTTTTATATGGAGGTCCTTGATCCATTTGGAGTTGAACTTAGTACAAGGAGATAAGAATGGATCAATTCGCATTCTTCTGCATGCTGACCTCCAGTTGAACCAGCACCGTCTTCCTGAGGACCCTGTTATTCCACTCCTGGGCATATACCCAGAGGATTCTTCAGCATGCAATAAGGACACATGCTCCACTATGTTCATAGCAGCCCTATTTGTAGTAGCCAGAAGCTGGAAAGAACCCAGGTATCCTTCAACGGAGGAATGGATAAAAAATGTGGTATATTTACACAATGGAGTACTATTCAGCCATTAGAAACAATGAATTCATGAAATTCTTAGACAAATGGATGGAGCTGGAGAACATCATACTAAGTGAGGTAACCCAACCTCAAAAGATCAATCATGGTATGCACTCACTAATAAGTGGATATTAGCCTAGAAATTTTGAATACCCAAGACATAATCCACATATTAAATGATGTCCAAAAAGAATGGAGGAGTGGCCCCTGGTTCTGGAAAGACTCAGTGCAAGAGTATAGGGGAATTCCAGAACAGGGAAGCGGGAAGGGGTAGATGGAGGAACAGGTGGAGGGAAGAGGGCTTATGGGACTTGCGGGGAGTGGGGACCCAGAAAAGGGGAAATCATTTGAAATATAAATAAAAAAATATATCAATAAAAAAGAAAAAAAAAGAAGAGGCATCTCAAATCAAGAGATTTGCAGCCCCAGGGGGTAGGGTGGTCTGGCTTAATGGGTTGGAATGAGGTGGAGGGTTGGGACATCCTCTTGGAAACAGGGCAGTAGGAATGTGTTGAACTATCAAAGGGTAGACTGGGAGGGGGATAATGACTGAACTTTAAAAAAAATATTAATGATAATTTAAAAAATTAAAGAAAGTAATCTTGATAAAATGAACATAAAAAGTCAAAATTTTAATATGTAAACATGAAAGAGTAATCTCTAGTTGTGAATCCTTATATTAAAAGGCAAAATTATAAACAAACTTCAATTTAGATTCAGAGACCATTAAATAATAATAAAATAATCCCAATTCTACGGAAAACAAAGTGTGATGTGCGATTTGAAATTTAAATAAAACAAATATCTAATTAAAAAATATATAAAAAAGAAAAAGTACTTTCAAAACTTTCATGTGCTACGTAATGATCAGATAATTATGCATTGTTTCTGAGTGTGGCCATGAGCATTTTCAAAGATTTGGTCCCCTAGGTAAGGAAGATTGCTGCCCTCACTGATGTGAATGGATGCCATCTAATCACATAGTGCCAAGTAGTAAAAAACTACAGAGAAAGAGAAAACCCACTCTCGGGTTGAACTAGGACACTCATGTTCTCCTGAACTTCATAGGCAGTGCTTCTCTCACCATATAAGTCCTCACAGTTGAGCTATGGTTCGCAGTACTTTTTCTTTTTTTATATATTTTTAATTAGATATTTGCTTTATTTACATTGCAAATGGCATCCCATTTCTGAGTTATACCCCTCTGAAAACCCTCTATCCCAGTTCCTCCTCCTCCTGCTCACCCCGCTCCCCAATTTCCTGACTTGCATTCCCTCTTCTGGGATGCAAGAACCAATGGCCTCTCCTCTCATTGATGTCTGAAATGGTCATCTACTACATAAGTAGCTGGAGCCATGGGTCCCTTTAAGTGTGCTCTTTGGTTGGTGGTTTAGTCCTTGGGAGCTCTGGGGTTACTGGTTGGTACATCCTCCTGCAGGGCAGGGCTGCAAGCCTCTTCAGCTCCTTGGGTCCTTTCTCTAGCTGCTCCACTGGGGACCCTATGATCATTCTATTGGTTGGCTGTGATCCATTGGTATTTTGGATCATTTTGGATCACACTTATTCTCAGGTGTTTGACATTGAATTTGAAGGATACCACTTGCTGTTCTGAGTTGTAGCTTTCAGGTTGTAGATCAGGAGAGTTTGCTTCTATAACCACATAAAATGTTCCTTATAATAACTTAATCTGTGACCTTTCTCTCCCTTTCCCTTTCCCTCTCCTTCTCCCTCCCCTCCCCCTACCTCTTGCTCCTCTCTTTCCTCTCCCTCTCTCCCTCTCTTCCATGCTCGCCCTCTCCTCCCTCCCTTCCCTCTGCCTTCTCTGTGAGTCTTTGTAATCTACAACATAATAGACTAAACAGAAAAATCACACCATCAATAGTTTGTTATTTTATCTAGGTTAAGATAAGAGATGATTCAAAAACCAAAAAGCATATTTCTCTATATTGTGAATAAATTACAAAATATTACCCAAATATGAGAAACTGTATGACAACAAACAGAATAAACAGAAGAAATAAACTCTATCCACTCTATAATACTAAATCATGAAAGACTGTGAACATCTGTCCAGAAATAAGAGATTTGAATTAGTAATTAAAACGTTCACAACTTAGGAAAACGAAAACAAAAATTTCATGGGTCAGTTCTACAAATTCATCCATAAAAATTAATATCAATTCTCAACATCCCTCCAAAATTAAAAATTCTAATTCACTACCGATACCAGACAAATGTTACAAGAAAACTACAAACCAATATCTTTAATGACTTTATATTTTAAGATATAAGGAAACAATTTTTAAAGGGACAGGGCTGGGGAGATGGGGGAAAGGAGCGAGAGGGGAACCTGATCTGATATTGGGGGAGGGAAAAGGAATGAAGCCCTGAGGACCACCAGAAAGAATTGAAACTGGCACCCTCTGGAGATAGGAGGTTGAGAGGACCCTCCAGAATGCAACAGAGATCTGGAAGGTAAGAGACTCACAGACTAAAAGGGAGGGACCTTAAATGAAATGCCTACAATCCGGAGAGGGGGAGAGGGAACTTAGCCTACTCCCAGCAGGAAAACAGGGCTTCAAATAGAGGGAGAGGAGGACTATCCCATAGTCATAACTCTGATCCACAATTGTTCCTGCCTGAAAGAACTGTATGCTCTAAGATCAAGAATTGACAAATGGGACCTCATAAAATTCCAAAGTTTCTGTAAGACAAAGGACACCATCAAAAGGACAAAACTGCAACAACAAATTGGGAAAAGATCTTCAACCCTACATCCAACAGAGGGCTAATATCCAAGATATACAAAGAACTCAAGAAGTTAGACTCCAGAGAACCAAGTAACCCTATTAAAAATGGGGTTCAGAGCTAAACAAAGAATTTTCACCTGAAGAATTTCGAATGGCTGAGAAGCACCTTAAGAAATGTTCAACATCATTATTCATTAGGGAAATGCAAATCAAAACAACCCTGAGATTTCACCTCACACCAGTCAGAATGGCTAAGGTCAAAAACTCAGGAGACAGCAGGTGTTGGTCAGGATGTGGAGAAAGAGGAACACTCCTCCACTGCTGGTGGGATTGCAAGCTGTTACAACCACTCTGGAAATCAGCCTGGTAGTTCCTCAGAAAACTGGGCATGGCAATTCCGGAGGACCCTGTTATACCACTCCTGGGCATGTATCCAGAGGATTCCCTGGCATGCAATAAGGACACATGCTCCACTACGTTCATAGTAGCCTAATTTATAATAGCTAAAAGCTGGAAAGAACCCAGATGTCCCTCAGTGGAGCAATGGATACAGAAAATGTGGTATATTTACACAATGGAATACTACTCAGCAATTAAAAACAATGAATTCATGAAATTCTTAGTCAAATGGTTGGAACTGGAAAATATCATCCTAAGTGAGGTAACCCAATCCCAAAAGAACACACAAGGAATGCAGTCACTGATAAGTGGATATTAGCCCAGAAGCTCTGAATACCCAAGACACAATTAACATTTCAAAAGATTCCCAAGAAGAAGAAAGGAGAGGGCCCTGGTCCTGGAAAGGCTTGATGAGGCAATATAGGGAATTACCAGGACAGAGAAGTGGGAGGGGGTTAATCAGGAAATGGGTGGACAGAAGAGGGCTTATGGGACTTATGGGGAGGGGGGGAACAGGGAAAGGGAAATCATTTGGAATGTAAACAAAGAATGTAGGAAATTTAAAAAAGAAAGAAAGAAAGAAATGAAGAGGAGCCCGAGGAATAATAGAAGGTCCAGGGACAGGCTCAGAGTGGGATTCAGCAGAAGGGGAGGTCCCAAGGCCTGACACTATTACTGAGGCTATGGAGCACTCACAAGAAGGGACCTAGCATGACAGCTTTCTGGATGACCCAACAAGCAGTTGAAAGAGTCAGATGCAGATATTTGTGCCCAACCAATGGACAGAAGCAGCGTTAACCCCTGCTGTTGAAATAGGGAAGGCTGAATGAAGCTGAGGCTGACCCTGTAGGAGGACCAGCAGTCTCAATTAATCTGGACCCCTGTGATCTCTCAAACACTGGACCACCAAATAGGCAGCATATACCAACTGATATGAGGCCCCTAGCACACATACAATAGAGGACTTCCAGGTCTTTGTTCATTCAGAGATGATGCTCCTTACCCTCAAGAGAATGGAGGCCCCAGGGAGTTTAGAGGTCAGGTGGGGGTGGGGTGAAGGGACATCCACATGGAGACTGGGAGAGGGGAGGATGTATGGGATATGGAAAAGTCGGAAGGTAGAGAGGGGTTGGCGCAGTGGGGTACAAAATATGGAGTGTATAAAAATGATAAAAAAGGAAGTTATATTTCAAATATGGTTTGTTCTTTCTGAAAACTAATGTTAAAATGTAAACACATTTTATGAGAAATAAACCAGGTAGAGCTTTAATAGGTGATTAGCAACATCATTTAATGAACATGTCTATTCATGAGTATGAACTTATCAATGAACTAAATGGTTGTTTTGGAATAGGTCTATTGTAACAGTATCCTTTCGTGGGATATACTAGACAACCTTAAGATTTGGCCCTAGAAAGCCTTTAACAGATGAGGTCATTTAACAAGGGTCAGAATCAGGAATAGGAGGAATCTTTTTCTTTTCTTTTTTTCTATTGTTTAAATTTTTCTTTTATTATTATTAATCATTCCATTCGTTTACATCTCAAATGATATCCCACTTGCTGATTATCCCTCCACCACCTCCATCCCCCATCTGTTCTCCACCCTCCCTTTTGCCTGTGTAAGAGTGCTCCCCCACCTACCCACACTCTCCAGCCCCACAGCTCCAGAGTCCTCCTACTCTGGGGCATCAAAGGGCCTCCTTTCCCATTGCTGTCAGGCAAGGCCATCATCCTCTGCTACATATGCATCTAGAGCCAAAGACCCCTTTAGGTACACCCTTGGTTGGTGGTCTAGTCTCTAGTAGAACTGGGTGGCCAGGTCAGCCTATGTTCTTCTTCTAATGGGGTTGCAATCCTCCTCTGCTCCTCCAGTCCTTCTGCCAGCTCTTCTACCAGATTCCCTGAGTTCAGCCTGATGGTTGGCTCTAAGCATCCTCCTCTGCTTTGGTCAGTTGCTGTCCACAAGCACCTGTTTTTTTTTTTTCTTTTTTTAAAAAAATTATTTGATATATTCTTTATTTACATTTCAAGAGATTTTTCCCTTTCCTGATGCCCCCCTTCCTGAAAGTCCCATAAGCCATCTTCCCTCCCCCTGTACCCCAATCCACCCCTTCCCACTTTCCTGTCCTGGTATTCCCCTACACTGCTGCACTGAGCCTTTCCAGGACCAGGGTCCACTCCTTCCTTCTTCTTGGGCATCATTTGATATGAAAATATTCTTTCTTTCTTTTCTTTCTTTTCTTTTCTTTTCTTTTCTTTTCTTTCTTTCTTTTCTTTTCTTTTCTTTTCTTTCTTTCTTTCTTTCTTTCTTTCTTTCTTTTCTTCTTCTCCTTCTCCTTCTCCTTCTCCTTCTCCTTCTCCTTCTCCTCCTCCTCCTCCTCCTCCTCCTCCTCCTCCTCCTCCTCCTCCTCCTCCTCCTCCTCCTCCTCCTCCTCCTCCTCCTTCTTCTTCTTCTTCTTCTTCTTCTTCTTCTTCTTCTTCTTCTTCTTCTTCTTCTTCTTCTTCTTCTTTTTTGTTTTTTTTTTCGAGATAGCGTTTCTCTGTGTAGCCCTGGCTGTCCCGGAACTCACTCTGTAGACCAGGCTGACCTCGAACTCAGAAATCTGCTTGCCTCTGCCTCCCAAGTGCTGGGATTAAAGGCATGTGCCACCACTGCCCAGTCCACAAGCACCTCTTTATCATGAATCATTTTCATAACATACCATGCCTGTGTTACTGTGTTAAGGGCAACAGTAAATATAAATTAAGACAAATGCTTGCCTATTAATAACTAAGCTAAACCACACAAAATACATGGGTGGTTTGATAAACAAAAATCATGAAACGTAACATGTAATTAGTGAAATTAACCCTTTTTTGATTAAAAAGTAGTCATCAAATTTATGAATTGCAAAAAAACTCCTTCAGAATGTAAAATTCTTTCGCTCTTGCATACACGTGCGTGCACACACACACATACACACACCCCACACACACACACACACACACACACACACACAAACACACACAGGGGGCAGAGGTGAATTTGGCTAGTTCTGTTCTGCCCCCATGCATATTTCAGGGATTTAACTCAGGCTTTGCACTTGGTGACAATGGGCTTTATTCAATAAAAAATAATAATTTCGCCCCTTAAACTTTATATAGACTCTTCACATACCACAAGCTATAGTATAATAATAATAATAATAATAATAATAATAATAATAATAATAAATATATAATATATATTCCAGGATATATTATATTAATATATAATATGTATTTGTGAATTATATATTATATATACTATATAATCCAGTTATAGAAGGCATCACGAGCAACAAAACAATGAGAAAAGTATCTCCTTGCATCATATTCTAGTCAACACATTAAATGCACAAAGACTATAAATGAAAAGCTGTCAAACATTATGCATACATAAATGTAAAATAACAGCTCATTTCTCAACAGAAAAATTTGAAAATCAAGAGGGCTTTGAATGATGTACTTTAAATTCTGAAAGCCAGCTACTAGTCCAGACTAATATACACATTAAAACTACATATGATAATTGAGGAAAAACCTTTTTATGTTAAAAATAAGCTGAAGGAATAAATGATGTGTAATCCATGTTTACAAAAAATACTTGGAAAATATTCCCATTGAAAATCAATAAAAACACATCAGTTATGTTATAGGAAAGAGCAAGGCACATTGAACACATACATATACATATAAAGAAAATGAAAAAACTACAAGTACTACAACTTCAACAAAATGAAAGAAATAAATAGGAATTGTAATAATATGTAGGAATACTAATAATATCCATTACCAAGTCAAAAGGCATAGACGAACATATTTGATTAAGAAACAGAATAGTCCATGAAGTTAATAAGAATATTATCAAACAATTATGAAGTCAGTATTACTAACTTGTCAAAGCTAGTCAAGTTAATGACAACAACAACCTGTAGACCAATTTTCTTGATGAACAATGAGGCAAAATTTTCCAATGTAATTAAGATGGTTCAGCATGTTAGAGGGCTTATACCAAGCTCTACAACCTGAATTCAATCTTTAGAATCCACATAGTAGAACGAAAGAAGGGAGTCCTCAAAAAGTATCTTCTGACACCCCTATACATGCTCTGTCATGTATACTTGTGTCATGCCCACATGTATACTTACATACATACATACATACATACATACATACAAAAGACAAGGAAAGGAGAGAGATTAAATGCATGAATTTTCAAATTATTGTTAAAAGAGGAAGAAAGAAATATAAGTATATTCATTTATAACACATAATTCAATACATATCAGACACAAAATAATCTACCATAGAAAAGTAATTAAATTTTAAGGATACAAAATTAACACATAAAATAATTAGCCTGCCCATGTAATGATACCAGCCATGTTGAAAAAGAAATCTAGAAAACAACTCTGCACATAAGAGATTTAAAAACTATGAGAATGAACTTAAGTTGGAAATAAAAAAAAACTTCATGAATTCTTTAAAACACTATGAAAGAAAATGAAGAAGACACACAAAGATGAGAAGAAACATCATCGTAATTAATTGATAGAATTGCGATTGTGAAAAGTGCTATATTATCAAAAAGCAATCTTCAGATTTGACATAATAACCATGAAAATCAAATGCTATTCTTCACAGACAGATAAAGCAATCTCAGGTTTTGCATGTAACCACAAGAGACTGGATACCCAAAGCAACACTGTGAAAAATAATAATGATGTCATGTCACTATAACTGATTTCTTATTTCAAGTTGTGCTACAGAGCCATAGTAACAAAATGGATGATACAGAATATAGGACTCAGATGTAAACCAAAACATCAATATTCATCTATATTTTGATAAAGATGCCCAAATATGCACTGGATAAAACACTAATTTTTCCAAAACGTATTCTAGGAAGACTAGTCACATGTGTATATGGAAAAAGGAAAGATAAAACATAGCTTTAACTCTGATCATAAACAATTCATCTTTAAACAGATCAAAAGTCTTAATGTAGGACCTGATAACTCATTTTGTCAGAATAAAACATAGTAAATCAGCTCAATACAAACACATCGGCTAGTTGTCCCAGGATCAGACTCCATTTAGTCAGGAAATAATCAACTGATGAGTGAGACCAATGAAATTAACAAAATACATGAGAAAGAAAATTGTCTATCAAGTGAAGACACAGGTTATAACATGCAATAAAACATTTATGAGCTATGCATTTGACAAAGGATTGACATATAGTATATACAAGGTTCTCCAAAGTTAAACATGAACTAAAACACCCTATTAAATAGGTCTGATGCCAACTCACAAAAAAAAAGAAAATATAAATTGCTATCAAGTTGTAAAAAATTAAAATTACTATAATTAAATTGAAATGATACTGATTTTTTTCATCTTGCCCATTCAAAACTGCAACCATTAAGAAAAAAAATTGTAGCAAATCCTAAGAGATAACCCTCATGTTCTGCTCATGGAAATGTAAACTAGTGCAGCCACTGTACAAGTCAGTATGGACTATCCTCACAAACTAAAAGTAGACCTATGATATGGCCCTTGTATCACTTCTGGGTATTTACTCAGAGTACTCCAAGTCAGCACATCAGAAAGATATTTTCATACCAACTATATCATGGAATGTATGAGAAAGAGGAGTGTTGAGATACATCAGGGAATACATCCAACATACAATATATAATTACAAAAATGTCCATGTAATACCCTACAATATGCAATGAATATACATAATGACATTTAAAAAATCTTATTTTTTGTGTTGTGCATGAAACATTCCTCCCTGATAAAGACATATTAGTTTGAAAGACACAAGATTGGAAAGACTCTATATCATAGAACTTCAGCTAAAGTCTTTCAGAAGACACATAGAAGGCCATAGTTCATTAATTAAAAGGATAATCCACCAATGAGATATGATCATTGAGACTATATATGTACTTATTAGTGGCACATTCACTTCCATAGTACAGACAAATCAAAGAGATGGAACAATAGAAGGTGGCATCAATACCTCATTGTCATAAATAGAGTTCATTTAGATGAAAAAAATTATCATGGATCAAATGGACTTAGCATATCTAGAAGATATGTCATATATCAGCTAGAGAATAAATACCTTTTTAGTATCCCTGAGGCTTCTTCCAAAATAGACCACATTTTAGTCAATTAAGCAAATCTTAACAAATATGAAATACAACTTCTTTTCTTGTAGCAGATGGAATAAAAATAAAATAGAAGCAAAAAGTAAAGGAAACTACACAAGTGGACATATCTCCAACAACAGATCTGGAAATTATCAATGAGTCAATGACAAAATCATAGAAAATTCAATGCAATATCTAGTATCAAATGAAAGTAGGAAAATAACTTACTAGATCCTCCGAGAGACAAAGGTGGGTGTAAGAAGGGATTTTTCTAACAGTTCTAACATTAAAATTCAAAGAGGTTGCAAATAAAATCCTTAAGTAACTCAAGATCCTAGAAAAAAGAATCAGATAAAACCTAAATAAGTAGATAACAACAAATAATTTTAAAAGTCAGAAGAAAAATTAATGAAATGAAGACTACAAGAGACACAAAGATTCAGAGAAATAAACAATTGGTTCTTTGAAAAAAATAAGAATGTCAGCCTTTCAGCAAAGATAGAAGGGAAAGAAATTCATAAAATTAGTGATGAGATATTACAGAACACATCAGTAGAATTTAGTACATCATTATGAAATGGAATGTGAAAAATAATCAGATTAATTGTTAAAAACATATGGTTTATCAAAATTGAAGTTTCATAAGCTATAAAATACAGCTGCAGATCCATGGTGAGCAATGAAAGTGTATCAGTAATAATCTCCCAACAAAGAACCTAGAATTGTACAGACAAACTAGTGGACTCTATCAGATTGTTAAAGAAAAATAACTGCCTTCATTCAGCCTTCCAAGTCTCAATTGATCTGGACCCCCAGCATCTCTCAAACACTGGACCACCAAGTAGACAGCATATACCAGCTGATAATAGACCCCTAGCTCACATATAATAGGGGACTGCCAGGTCTGTGTTCACTCAGAGATGATGTACTTAACCCACAAGAGATTGGAGTTCTCAGGGAGTTTAGACGGCAGGGGTGTGTGTGGTGGGGAAGGTAGAGACAATCACATGGAAACAGGAAAAGAGGAGGAGGTATGGGATATGGAAGAGTTGGAGGGTGAACAGGTATTGGCGGGGTATGAAATAAAATATGGAGTGTATAAAAATAATTAATAAAAAAAGAAAAGAATAAGGACCACTAAAGCTCTTCAAACTATTTTCTAGACCAGGAAAGGTACAGAGCATGTACTTTCTATAAAATACTGTTAAGCACAACACAAAAAGGAAATTAGTTTCATTGCTTTGAAGAAAACACACATTTGAAAAAATCCTTAATAAAGTACAAACTAATATAAAAAAATATTGAAAAGATCATGCATTATTATCTAACTGGTTTCTTTCCAGAGACATGGTACACAAAAGCTAATAAATAAAATGAATTATATCAATACATTAAAGAACAAAAACGACACTTTTATGAAAATAGAAACATCGACAGTTCGTCTAGGTGCCAGCCAGGCATGGGTCTTGTGCCCTGGGGGGGGGGGGTGCCTGCAGGATCCCCACCACCATCTTTGCTCCCTAATGGAGCAGACAGGAAGCACCAGGTTTGGTTCACAGAGACAAACAGAGTATAACATTGCTTGGGGCAGGACACACCAGAGCTCCAACAGCACCCAAGAAGAGGACAGCATATCAGCAATCTGTGCCAGGGGAAACCCAGTCATCCAGTGGTGTGGAAATAGCCTTACAGGCTCATAGGAGGTTCAAGTATGAGCCAGTACCAACAGGACCAACTAACGCCAGAGATAGCCAGATGGCAAAAGGCAAAGTAGGAACTTTACTAAAAGAAATCATGGCAATATGACAGCATCTGAACCCAATTCTCCATTAACAGCAAGTCCAGGATACCCCAACACACCAGAAAAACAAGTTTTGAATTTAAAATCACTGGTCATGATGCTGTTAGAGGAACACAAGAAGGACATAAATAAATCTCTTAAAGAAATACAGGAGAAATGGATCAAAAGTTAGAAGCCCTTACAAGGGAAACACAAAAGTCATTTAAAGGAATTCAGGAGAATATGGGTCAAAAGATAGAAGCCAAAAAGGAGGAAATGCAAAAATCACTTAAAGAAATACAGGAGAACTTGGGTCAACAGACAGAAGTCATAAAAGAGAAAACACAAAAATCACTTAAAGAATTACAGGAAAACACAAACGAGCAAGTGAAGGAACTGAGCAAAGCCATCCAGGATCAATAATCATAAGTAGAAAGAACTAAGAAATCGCAAAGGGAAGCAAGTTTGGAGATAGAAAACCTTGGGAAGAAATCAGGGGGCATAGATGCAAATATCAACAACAGAATACAAGAGATAGAAGAAAGAATCTCAGATGCTGAAGATACTATAGATACCGTGGACTCAACAGTCAAAGACAATGCAAAATGCAAAAAGCTTGTAACCCAAAACATCCAAGAAATCCAGGACACAATGAGAAGACCAAACCTAAGGATTATAGGCATAGATGAGATTGAAGATTTACAGATTAAAGGGCCAGTAAATATCTTCAACAAAATTATGGAAGAAAACTTCCCTAACCTAGAGAGATGCCCATGAATATACAAGAAGCCTACAGAACTCCAGACTGGACCAGAACATAAATACCTCCCATCACATAATAATCAAAACTCCAAATGTACTAAACAAGGAAAGAACATTAAAGGCAGTAAGAGAAAAAGGCCAAGTAACATATAAAGGAAGACCTATCAGAATTACACCAGACTTCTTACCAGAGACCATGAAAGCTAGAAGATCCTGGGCGGATCTCAAGCAGACTCTAAGAGAAGACAAATGTCAGCCAAAACTACTATACCCAGCAAAACTCTCAAACACCATAGATGGAGAAACCAAGATATTCCATGACAAAACCATATTTACACAATATCTTTCCACAAACCTAGCCCTACAAAGGATAATAAATAGGAGGAAAACACCAATACAAGGAGGGAAACTACACCCTGGAAAAAGCAAGATATTAAACTTCTTTCATCAAACCCAAAAGAAGATAACCAACCAAATATAAAAAAATAGCATAAAAAATGACAGGATGTAATAATCACTATTACTTATTATGTCTTAATATTAATGGACTCAATCCCCCAATAAAAAGACATAGACTAAGAGACTGGATACGTAAATGGGACCCTACATTTTGCTGCATACAGGAAACACACCTCAGTGTCAAAGATAAACACTATCTTAGAGTAAAAGTCTGGAAGACAATTTTACAAGCAAATGGTCTCAGGAAACAAGCTGGAATAGCCACTCTAATAGCAGATAAAATTGACTTGCAATCTAAAGTTATCAAGAGGCACGGAATGACATTTCTTGCTGATCAAAGTAAAAATACACCAAGAAGAACTCTCAGTCCCAAACATCTATGCTCAAAATGCAAGGGCATACTCATTCATAAAAGAAACTTTACTAAAGCTCAAAGCACACATTGCACATAACACAATAATTGTGGGTGACTGCAACACCTCACTCTCCTCAATGGACTGATCAAGAAAACAGAAACTAAACAGGGAGACAGTGAAACTAACTGAAGCTTTGGACCAATTGGATATAACAGATATATATATAGAACTTTTCATCATAAAGCAAAAGAATATAACTTTTTCTCAGCACCTCATGGTACCTTCTCCAAAATCGATCATATAGTTGGTCACAAGACCGACCTCAACAAATATAAGAAGACTGAAATAATCCCATGCATCCAATCAGATCACTAAGGAGTAAAAGTGGTCTTTAATAACAACAGAAACAACAGAAAGCCCACATACACATGGAAACTGAACAATATTCTACTCAATGATACCTTGGTCAAGGAAGAAATAAAGAAAGAAATCGAAGACATTTTTAGAATTTAATGAAAACGAAGACACAACATACCCAAATCTATGGGACACAATGTAAGCAGTGCTAAGAGGAAAACTTAAAGCCATGAGTGCCTCCAAAAAGAAACTGGAGAGATCATACACTAGCAGCTTAATGGCACACCTGAAAGCCCTGGAACAAAAAGAAGCTAATTCACCCAGGAGGAGTAGAAGACAGGAAATCATCAAACTCAGGGCTGAAATCAATCAAGTAGAAACAAAGAGAACCATACAAAGAATCAACAAAACCAGGAGCTGGTTCTTTGAGAAAATCAACAAGATAGATAAACCCTTAGCCAGACTAAACAAAGGACACAGAGACAGTATCCAAATTTAACAAAATTAGAAATGAAAAGGGAGATATAATGACAGGAACTGAGGAAATTCAAAAAAATCATTAGATCCTACTACGAGACCCTATACTCAACCGAACTGGAGAATCTGGAGGAAATGGACAGTTTCCTAGACAGATAACAACACCATAATTAAATCAGGATCAAATAGATCATTTAAACAGTCTCATAACCCCTAAAGAAATAAAAGGGGACATAGAAAATCTCTCAACCAAAAAAAAGCATGGGACCAGATGGTTTTAATGCAGAATTCTATCAGACCTTCAAAGAAGACCTAACACCAATACTCTTCAAATAATTCCACAGAATAGAACAGAAGGAACACTACCCAACTTGTTCTACAAAGCCACAGTTATGCTGATAAACACACACACACACACACACACACACACACACACACACACACAAAGATCCAACAAAGAAAGAGAACTTCAGGCCAATTTCCCTGATGAATATCGATGCAAAAATACTAAATAAAATTCTTGCCAACCGAATCCAAGATTACATCTAAATGCTCATCCACCATGATCAAGTAGGTTTTATCCCAGGGATGCAGGGATGGCTCAATATACGGAAATCCATCAATGCAGTCCACAACATAAACAAACTCAAAGAAAAAAACCACATGATCATTTCATTAGATGCTGAAAAGGCATTTGACAAAATTCAGCATCATTTCATGCTAAAAGTCTTGGAAAGAACAGAAATTTAAGGCCCATACCTAAACACAGTTAAAGCAATATACAGCAAACCGGTAGCCAACATCAAACTAAATGGAGAGAAACGTGCATCAATCCCACTAAAATCAGAGACTAGACAATGCTGCCCTCTTTCTCCAAATCTTTTCAATATAGTACTTGAAGTTCTAGCTAGAGCAATTAGACAACATAAGGAGGTGAAAGGAATACAAATTCGAAAGGAAGAAGTCAAACTATCACTATTTGCAGATGATGTGATAGTCTACTTAAGTGGCCCAAAAAACTCCACCAGAGTACTCCTACAGCTATTAAACAACTTCAGCAAGGTTGCTTGTCATAAAATCAACTCAAGCAAATCAGTAGCCATCCAATACTCAAAGGATAAGCAGTCTGAGAAAGAAGTTACGGAAATGAGATCCTTCACAATAGCCACAAACAATATAAACTATCTTGGTGTGACTCTAACGAAACAAATAAAAGATCTGTATGACAAGAACTTCAGGTCTCTGAATTTGGAAATCGAAGAAGACCTCAGAAATGGAAAAATTTTCCATGTTCATGGATTGGCAGGATTAATTTAGATAAAATGGTCATCTTGCCAAAACATATAATATATATATAATTAGGGAAATGCAAATCAAAACAACCCTGAGATTTCACCTCACACCAGTCAGAATGGCTAAGGTTAAAAATTCAGGAGACAGCGGGTGTTGGCCAGGATGCATAGAAAGAGGAACACTCTCCACTTCTGGTGGGATTGCAAGATTGTATAATTACTCTGGAAATTAGTCTGGTTGTTCCTCAGAAAACTGGCCATGACACTTCCAGAGGACTCTGCTATACCACTCTTAGACATATACCCAGAGGATTCCCTGGCACGCAATAAGGACACATGCTCCACTATGTACATAACAGCCTTATTTATAATAGCCAGAAGCTGAATACATCCCAGATGTCCCTCAGTGGAGGATACAGATAATGTGGTATATTTACACAATGTAATACTACTCAGCAATTAAAAACAATGAATTCATGAAATTTTTAGGCAAATGGTTGGAACTGGAAAATATCATCCTAAGTGAGGTAAACCTATCACAAAATAATACACATGGAATGTATCACTGATAAGTGGATATTAATTAGCCAAGAAGCTCTGAATACTGAAGACACAATTAGCATATCAAATGATTCACATGAAAAAGGAAAAAGAGTGCCTTGGTCCAGGAAAGGCTTGATCCAGCATTGCAGGGGAGTACCAGGACAGAGAAATGGGAGGGGGTGATTGAGGAATGGGTGGGGGCTTTTGGGACAATATGGGGAGGGAGGAACCAGGAAAGGGGAAAGCATTTGGAATGTAAACAAAGAGTATAGAAAATAAAAATAAATGAAAAAAGAAATGTAAAAGGCTTTTGGCAAACTTCACCAAGGCATCATGATAAAACCCTCAACAGAACTAGGAAGAGATTGATTATACACTAATGTAATAAAATGCCTGCAAGACAGTCCTATATTATTGCACATCAGGACAAATAAAACCATTCCCTGTACAACCAGAAAGGAAACTGGCCTGTTATTATACTCTGCATTCCTGTTTACCATAGTGCTTACATTTTTTAGCCAGAACAATAAATAAAATAAAAGAAATGGAGGAATTGAAGGTATATAAATAGAAAAAGAAAAAGTCAGTTTGTCTAAATCTGTAAATGGTTAAAGCACATATTTAAAAGTACCTAAAAAATTTCATCAGAAGCTCATGTATTTAAAAGCATCAAGATAAACAATTTAATTTGTGGGTTTTTTGTTTTTTTTTGTGTGTGTTGTGTTTTTTCAAAAAAAAAAAAATAAGAAGCATGCTGAGAAAGAAGTCAGGGAAACAAGCCCATTCACAAGAGCATAGAAAAATTTAATAATAAATGTACTTTTCTCAGCACCTCATGGTACCTTCTCCAAAATCGACCATATAATTGGTCACAAGACAGACCTCAACAAATATAAGAAGATAGAACTAATCCCATGCCTCCTATCTGATCACTATGGAGTAAAAGTGGTCTTCAATAGCAACAGAAACAACAGAAAACCCACATACACGTGGAAACTGAACAATACTCTACTCAATGATACCTTGGTCAAGGAAGAAATAAAGAAAGAAATTAAAGACTTTTTAGAACACAATGAAAATGAAAACACAACATACCCAAATCTATGGGACACAATGAAAGCAGTGCTAAGAGGAAAACTCATAGCCGTGAGTGCCTCCAAAAAGAAAATGGAGAGAGCATACATTACCAGCTTAATGACACACCGGAAGGCCCTAGAACAAAAAGAAGCTATTTCGCCTAGGAGGAGTAGAAACAAAGAGAACCATACAAAAAAATCAACAAAACCAGGAGCTAGTTCTTTGAGAAAATCAACAAGATAGATAAACCCTTAGCCAGACTGACCAAAGGGCACAGAGAAAGTATCCAAATTAACAAACTTAGAAATGAAAAGGGAGATATAACAATGGAAACTGAGGAAATCCAAAAAATCATCAGATCCTACTACAAGAGCCTGTACTCAACACAACTGGAGAATCTGGAGGAAATGGACAATTTCCTTGACAGATACCAAATACCAAAATTAATCAGGACCAACTAGACCATCTAAACAGTCCCATAATGCCTAAAGAAATAGAAGGAGTCATAGAAAGTCTTCCAACCAAAAAAAGCACAGGACCAGATGGCTTCAGTGCAGAGTTCTACCAGACCTTCAAAGAAGAGTTAACACCAAAACTCTTCAAACTATTCCACAAAATAGAAACAGAAGGAACACTACCCAATTCCTTCTACGAAGCCACAATTACGTTGATACCAAAGCCACAAAAAGATACAACAAAGAAAGAGAACTTCAGACCAATTTCCCTTATGAACATCGATGCAAAAATACTCAATAAAATTCTTGCCAACCGAATCCAAGAACACATCAAAACGATCATCCACCATGGTCAAGTAGGCTTTATCCCGGGAATGCAGGGTTGGTTCAATATACGGAAATCCATCAATACAATCCACTACATAAACAAACTCAAAGAACAAAACCACATGGTCATTTCATTGGATGCTGAAAAAGCATTTGACAAAATTCAGCATCCTTTCATGCTTAAAGTCTTGGAGAGAACAGGAATTCAAGGCCCATACCTAAACATAGTAAAAGCAATATACAGCAAGCCAGCATCAAACTAAATGGAGAGAAACTTGAAGCAATCCCACTGAAATCAGGGACCAGACAAGGCTGCCCCCTTTCTCCTTATCTTTTCAATATTGTACTTGAGGTACTAGCTCGGGCAATTCAACAACATAAGGAGGTCAAAGGGATACAAATTGGAAAGGAAGAAGTCAAACTATCATTATTTGCAGACGACATGATCGTCTACCTAAGTGACCCAAAGAACTCCACTAGAGAGCTCCTACAGCTGATAAACAACTTCAGCAAAGTGGCAGGTTATAAAGTCAACTCAAGCAAATCAGTGGCCTTCCTATACTCAAAGGATAAGCAGGCTGAGAAAGAAATTAGGGAAATGACCCCCTTCACAATAGCCACAAACAGTATAAAGTATCTTGGGGTGACTCTTACCAAACATGTGAAAGATCTGTATGACAAGAACTTCAAGACTCTGAAGAAGGAAATGGAAAAAGACCTCAAAAAATGGGAAACCTCCCATGCTCATGGATCGGTAGAATCAATATAGTTAAAATGGCCATTTTCCCTAAAGCACTATACAGATTCAATGCAATACCCATCAAAATCCCAACTCAATTCTTCACAGAGTTAGAAAGAGCAATTATCAAATTCATCTGGAACAACAAAAAAACCCAGGATAGCTAAAACTATTCTCAGCAACAAAAGAAAATCTGGGGGAATCAGTATCCCTGACCTCAAGCAATACTACAGAGCAATAGTGTTAAAAACTGCATGGTATTGGTACAGTGACAGGCAGGAGGATAAATGGAACAGGATTGAAGATCCACAAATGAACCCACACACCTATGGCCACTTGATCCTCGACAAAGAGGCTGAAAACATCCAATGGAAAAAAGATAGCCTTTTCAACAAATGGTGCTGGTTCAACTGGAGGTCAGCATGCAGAAGAATGCGAATTGATCCATCCTTGTCTCCTTGTACTAAGATCAAATCCAAATGGATCAAGGACCTCCACATAAAGCCAGACACTCTGAAGCTAATAGAAAAGAAACTGGGCAAGACCCTTGAGGACATCGGTACAGGGAGAAAGTTTCTGAACAGAACACCAATAGCGTATGCTCTAAGAGCAAGAATTGACAAATGGGACCTCATAAAATTACAAAGTTTCTGTAAGGCAAAGGACACCATCAAGAGGACAGATCAGCAACCAACAAATTGGGAAAAGATCTTCACCAATCCTACATCAGATAGAGGGCTAATATCCAATATATATAAAGAACTCAAGAAGTTAGACTCCAGAAAACCAAACAACCCTATTAAAAATGGGGTATAGAGTTAAACAAAGAATTCTCACCTGAAGAACTTCGGATGGCGGAGAAGCATCTTAAAAAATGCTCAACTTCATTAGTCATTAGGGAAATGCAAATCAAAACAATCCTAAGATTTCATCTTACACCAGTCAGAATGGCTAAGATTTAAAAATTCAGGAGACAGCAGGTGTTGGAGAGGGTGTGGAGAAAGAGGAACACTCCTCCACTGCTGGTGGGGTTGCAAATTGGTACAACCACTCTGGGAAGCAGTCTGGCGGTTCCTCCGAAAACTGGGCACCTCACTTCCAGAAGATCCTGCTATACCACTCCTGGGCATATACCCAGAAGACTCCCCACCATGTAATAAGGATACATGCTCTACTATGTTCATAGCAGCCCTATTTATAATTGCCAGATGCTGGAAAGAACCCAGGTATCCCTCAACAGAAGAGTGGATGCAAAAAATGTGGTATATCTACACAATGGAGTACTATTCAGCCATTAGAAACAATGAATTCATGAAATTCTTAGGCAAATGGATGGAGCTAGAGAATATCATACTAAGTGAGGTAACCCAGACTCAAAAGGTGAATCATGGTATGCACTCACTAATAAGTGGATATTAACCTAGAAAACTGGAATACCCAAAACATAATCCACACATCAAATGAGGTACAAGAAGAAAGGAGGAGTGGCCCCTGGTTCTGGAAGGACTCAGTGAAACAGTATTCGACAAAACCAGAACGGGGAAGTGGGAAGGGGTGGGTGGGAGGACAGGGGAAGAGAAGGGGGCTTACGGGACTTTCGGGGCATGGGGGGGCTAGAAAAGGGAAATCATTTGAAATGTAAATAAATTATATCCAATAAAAAATTAAAAAAAGTAAATGAGATAAAAATGAATGCTAAGTAAAATGTCATTTTGTTGCACCAGTTTTTTTCATTTTGCATTGTCTTTTTAGAAGTAAAGTAAAAGGGTCAGCATCATTAAAGTTTTATAGCAACACAACATCAAGTTGACACAGTACTTTTCTTGTAGTTTTACATTTCCTAGACTTAGTAAATTTTTATTCAAATTTAAGAGAACCACCATTGAGAAGTTTCAAGCTCAGACTGGGCTGAAATCCAGCCCCACAAAAAAAAATAATAATAGATGTACTAATGAGGTAAAATTTACCTACAATAATAACTATGAAACTGACTCTTGGACTATGTGGCTAACATCAAATGTGAAACACTGTGGGAACTTATGTAAGAAAAATAGAAGGTCGAAGGGTCACCTGAGGTTTTGGTTGGTATAATTAATATTATGAAAATGGCTGCACTGTCAAGAGTGTTCTACAGGTTCTATGAAATGCCCCATGAAAATGTTCATCACATTCTTCATGGAAATTGAACAAATAAAACCCTTAAAGTAAATAAGTGCATGAGAGCCTAACAGTAAAATCAATTCTGAGAAAAATTACATGGAAGGCTTCATAATATTGGACTTTAAAACGTAATACTGAGGGCTGGAGAGATGGCTCCCACTGCTCTTGATCAGGACACAAGTTCAGAGCTCAGCACCTTTATCAATGAGTTCACATCTTCCTTGTGTAACTCCAGCTCCTTGAGTTTCTAGCATCCCTGTCCCATATGGAAAGCTGCACGATTGTACATATGTACACACTTAAAACCCTACACACACTTAAAAATAATAAAAATTGATCTCTTTTAAAAAGACCTGAGGTACGTTCACAAAAACACAGAGACCAATGTCTTAGAAGATCCAGCTATTAACTCACAGGACTATAGCCACCTGATTCCAACAAAGGTCCCAAAAGCATGTCCCAGAGGAAAATCAGAAAATGTTGCTGAGGAAACTGCATGCCCACCAGTAGAAGTTGCATTGGATCTTACAGCTCACCCTACAAAATCAACTCAAAATTAAGCATCTCATGCACTTTAAGAACTAAATCTTGACATGAGCCAATAAAACACACTACAGGATAAAGACATAAGCCACAATTTTCTCCAAAATACCTAGTAACTTAGTAAATAATATGGAGAGCCAACACAGCAAGTTTTGAGCTTCTACAGGCCAAAAGAAATAAGTACTAGAGTTAAAAGGCAGACCATTGAAGGAAGTGGGATTTCTTTTCCCACAACTCATCCTTTGTAGAATTAATATCTAGACTATATATATGTATAAATAAATAAGCATAAAAGAATAAATAATCCAATCAATAGTGGAATGCACTGAACACTTTTCAAAATTAATACAATTAGCCAATAAACACTCACACTAAACTGCTCACTTGCCTTAGCCATAAAGGCAATAGATATAGATTTCACCTCATACTAGAAAAATGACTGTTATCAAGTAAATAAAACAAAAGTGAATGCTGGCGATGCATGAGGAAAAGGAAATCTCATATTCTGTTGGTACACAAGTTGTTTCATCAAATAGGAAAATCAATTTAGAGATTATTCACAAAATTAAAAAATATAAAATAGACCTACTGTGTAAATATGCCGTGCCACCACCCTACAACACCCAAGCAGCCGTATTTATTGTGGCAATTCAATTTGTCCAAGTTATAAAATGATCCTATGTGTCATTTTTGGATAAGAAAATTTTTGGATAAGAAAAATGCTTTGTAAACATACATAAAATGAAGAATTACTCAGTAATGGAAAGGAAGTTATCTTCAGGAATATGATAGATCTAGAAAATATGATCTTGGTAAAACAAGTCAGACTCATATATATATATATTATATAACATATATATAATATATATATATATATGTGTGTGTGTGTGTGTGTGTGTGTGTGTGTGTGTGTGTGTGTGTGTGTGTGTATGTATATATATATGAAGGTGATTGGGGAAATCAAAGGTAACCAGTAGGAAGGTAACAAAAAATTATAATATCTTGAGTATTATCAAGGAACACAGACTCAGAAAGACAAGTATTGCATATTTTCTTTCATATATATATATATGTGTGTGTGTGTGTGTGTGTGTGTGTGTGTGTGTGTGTGTGTGTGTGTATGAAGATCATTGGGGAAGCCAAAGGTAACCAGTGGGAAGGTAACAAAAATTATAATATTGTGAATATTATCAAAGAGCATTCTCAATGTATAAAAATGTCATAATGAAAGATAGTATTTTGCACAATTATCATAGAGTATTAAAACTGAAACAGAAGATGACAGTAAACAAAGTGAGGCAGTTACATTTGGAGACTGTTGTGATTCTTCTTACATGGAGCATCTAGAGTGGAAGACAGAAGAGAGCATGCTGGTGTCAAGATATGCCAAGCATATTGCTGTTTAACAGACGTTTTGTTTTGTAATGTGGAGAGTTTCAGGATATAGAGGTTAGTGATATGCAGAACAGTGTGAACCACCAAGGCACTAAGACAGTGAGCCTTATTTGTATTGCACCCGAAATTAAACACTAGTCGTTAATATTCTCAAGAGGAAAGATGTTTAGTGTCACATTCCTCTCTCTCACAAATGCTCTTCACCATCTCTAATTTGGATTTATATCTATCAAATTAGGTTAGTAAAGTTTATTGCGCTCTAAGGCATAAAATGTTCTCACTTTCCCACTGATTTATCAAGTGCAATTAACGCTATCAGTACTTACATTACAGATGGATGCACTTCAAAGAAGCCATGAACTCCATCAAACATATAAATAAATGTATGGCCATACTTTGGGGAAGGAAGGGCATTCTACAAGTTAGTTTAAACTCTCCATTGTACGAGTATTTTATAGTGGGCAGTCACACAAAATAGAGTTCAGGAGTCCAGGATCATGTATCAGGTAACAGCCATGCAGATAATTCTAGCAAATACTCATCCATGATATATTAACATTCCCTATCACAGAGTATAGAGTGAAGTGCAAACAGATGTGGAGGATTTCATGACATGAATCAGGTAACCTCATCTATGTTCTTTTTGATTTGCTTAGAGCATTTGCTTTGGAATGAGTTGTAAATGTTGGAGAAGAAGGTCAAATAAAATGATTATGCAAAATATATATGAATGCTTTATTTAAAACATACACTCATCTCTTTAAAAGGAAGGTGAAGACTCCATACTCCTGACCTAGTCTTTAAATCAGCTCTTCCTTTGTATTTATTTTGCAGTCTATCAAGAAACTCACTATGATATTTGTGTGATAGTCCTGAATTGAAGACTCTGCATGATAAGCAAAAAAAAAAAAAAAAAAAAAAAAACAAACAAAAAAAACTGGGTGTGACCTGCTGAGGTCACACCTAGTTCCTTCTTAAATATGGTTTTAAATTAATACTTTGAAAATTTTATACATGTATATAATGCATACGACTACCCTCAAACTTCCATCCTCTTTTATGTACTCCTATAAACAACCCTTCTCTCTGAAAGTACCACTTTCATATTCATATCTCATTGTTTTGTAATCTCAGTGTTTTGTGATCACTGATTTTATATCAACCGCTGTCCATGTAACACTTGGTAGGGACTATGCCGTGGAGAGCCTGGTGCACAAGCTTATAGTCACACAACTGAAAACTGTTGAATGTAATTTAAAAAACAAAACAAAACATGCTATTTCCCCCTACAGAAAACAATGACTGTATATCTCAGCATCCATCAAGATAGAATGTAGTTCACCAAGGAGGGGACGATTCCTCAGTTACACTCAGAATCTGTCTATGTCTGCTGTTTCTTTGCCCATAGGGACTCACAAATATGAGCTAATAATAAGTGATGAAATCTTCTTAAGATTCATACACATATCATGAGCCCACAGGGAATATATACAATTGTTCTCCATTTTTATAAGCTTCGTTTCTAAATGCCTACTACAGAGGTCTTAGAACTAAGGAAGCACCAGCCATGCCTATTCTTTTGTAGTATCTATAGTCTCAGGAAAATCCAGAGGTAGCATTACACTGACAAAGATCATATTCCTTAAAAATTCATTGTTTAGGATAACTGTAAAATAGGACAAGAAAATTTGCATGTGTATGTATGTGTATATATATTTATATGTTTATATATATACTAATATGTATATATGCATATGTATGTACAAACCCATATGTATGTGTATAAATTTGTATCATATATATATATATATATATATATATGTTATATATATGTATATAAGACAGATTGTGGGAAAACATGAGTTCTCTCACAGAGCCAACAGTATTTTTTTAATATTTGAGAACACCAATACTCTTATTGATGCTGCATTTGGAAGATTTTACAAAGGCCTACTTTATTTTATGAATAAGTAAGAAGCAAAAAAGTGCCTAAAAAGAAACTGTATCCAGATATGACTTCACAATCATCCTCTTCTACTAGGACCAGAGAGCATAAGAGAGCACTTTCAGTGTTGCATGCACGAATGGATGATGAATGTGTAGGAAGAAGAATCAGGAGTCACCAGAATGTTTGTATCTCAGACTGAGAACAGAAACAAATATCTTCCCTATGTTAATATTTATTCCTAGAACATAGCACTGAGATGGAGCAGGGGTTGGCTACCTCTCTGGTGTTAGTCTGCTATTCCTATCTGGGATGTGTTGTCTCTCCTTTACCAAGAACGCCTAGAAATGTATTCTCTTTATCAGACATTTAGAAAGTCCTGTGTTCTAGCAACAGTTTTGAGAATATATATTTGGTATTCTATAGTTGACTTAAAATGCACATAGTGATTGTAATATCTTGCTTGCTTGGTGTTTGTTTTGGGAACAGATCTTACCATGTAACACAAGCTTACATAAAGCTCATAAGTCTCCTGTCCCATTCTTCTGAGTGTTGAGATTACAGGAGAGTCCTTTCATGCTTAGAACTGTTTAAATGTTATATGAAACAAACATATCAGAAGTAGTTTTCATGGTGTCAAGCAGAAGCTGGCACATTTTTACTAAAGGTGCCAGAGAGTCAATTAGCCCTCCCAATTGTGCAGATAGATAGCAAAGGATACCCATTTGATGCTGCATGACTATTCAGAGATGACAAATAGGCAGAGTGCCATTCCAACAAAAGTTTATTTTCAAAACATTTTTCTGGCCAGACTTGAAATCTAAGAAATATTCTGCCAAACCTCCAGATTCTTCAATCTTCTACAAATTCTCCTGTTTAATATTTCACAATTAGTCACTCTTTTTTTTTCATTTACAAACTGTTGCGTTTCAGGGGCATCTTCAGAAAAATGAATAGCTCATAAAATAATGTATACTGTGATTTCTAAACTCAAGAGCTTTAAACAACTATTTATTAAATACTACACATATGTCAAGAATATGTTTAATTAAGTGAAATGTTAACAAATGGCTCTCAATAAACTAGTAGGAAAACAATGATGGACAGGTGTGATTGCTAATATTTATCATAGTATCTAGAATCATTTAGCAAATATCTCTTTGAAATGTGTACTGCACCATACCACAACTGGGGTCCTTGACTTTAAAAAAAGGAAAAAAATGACCTGGGCATGAGCTTTTTTTCTCCCTTCCTAACTGCAGATGCAGAGTGAACACTTACCAACTATATCATTCTCTTCCCATCATGCCTTCTTCACCATGATGGACTATACTTTCACTCTGTGGGCAAAAATTAATTCTTTCCCCCTTGTGTTTTACAGAGACTTTTTAGAACATTGAGAAAAAATAACCAACATAGCTCAAAAGATGAGCTTAAAATAGCTTTAAAATGAAGTTACAGGGCAGTGAGTTAAAGAAACACTTGTTGATGGTTTTATCAACTGTGATGTCACTTCCAGCAAAGCCCATTCATGCTGTGGAGGAGTTGGAAGTGGGGCGAGCAATGTGCCACAGAGTCAGTCTTTCTAGCTCAAGAACAGCCATGTGTTCTGTGCTTGATCCCTCCATAGAGTTGGTCCAGCCAGTTTGGTGTATATGGGAAGGAGTTTTGTTTATCATAACATTATCTAGATACCCCACAAAATCCTAATCCCTCTGGAAATACCTCCACTTAGTTAAGCTAATAGACTGAATCCACAGCTGTGATAAATACCATGTATTTTTCTTAATACAATTTAGAAAACCCTGTAATTCTTTCAATGTATGAATCACCTCCTCCTGGATCAGATGTTGCCCTTTACTGACTGGAATGTGATACATTCTAACTTTGGTATTCTTTGTAAAGACAATAAGAAATCATCTGGAAGACATTCTGTCTCCCACTTAGATATAATTTCCTTAAGTGGGGCAATTATAGGTCTTTAAGTGGGGGAACAGTTTTCTCATAGAGAAAAGAGGGATGGATTCTTCTGGAAAGAAAGTTTCTATAGGACTTGGTAATTAGAAATCATCTCATTTATTTAAGAACAGCTCAACATCTCTTTCTCAAGTTTAGCTCCTTTTCCTTGATTCTCAGGGACCTAGGTATAAGTTACTTAGGGAAGAACTATTATTTTCATCAGAGATTCAAATTTGGTACTTAATTCTCAAGCACCTCAGTTCTGGGTCTATTAAAGAAAGGCTACATTTGCAAGACAGTGTAGAATGGATGGGAGAGATTGTTCAAAAATAGTCACTTGATTACTAGAGCTGAAAAATTTCTCAGTACATTCTCTCTTATATCTTATCATTAAAACATATTTCACAATAAGCCACTGTTCTAGTTTGATTTATGTAGGTGTGATTACATCATAACCAAAATCACCTTGGGGGAGAAAAGGGTTTGTCTTTCACTAAACTATAAAAATCCATCAATGAGGAAATGTAGGGCAAAAATACAATCAGGAACCTGAGGGCAGGAACTCAAGCAGAGGTAATGAAGGAATACTGCTCACTCGTTTGGTCCTACTAGCTTGCTTAGCATGCTTTTCTATACAACATGGGACCGCTTGCTTTCTAAAGTGAGCTGTGCCTATTTAAATCATTTAGTTCTTGAGAAAAAATGTCTTAGGAATATGGCCACTGACCAAACCAATCTAGGCAGTTGTTCAACTGAAGGCTTCTATTCCCAGATGTCTCCAGGTTTGAATCAATTTGACAGCTAATATTCATTATGATAGCTACCACTAAATACTTGGAAATATTACCACTCTCTACATGTTTTAGTTTAATTCTAGAATGTATTCTACATCTAATGTATTAAATGGCTTAGCCTACATGTTGACATTTGCGGGGGGGTACTATAAACTTTTAAGTTTGGCAAAATTAATTTGAGTCCTTAAGTCATTGGGGGCATACACTAGACTTCATTTCTTTGGCATTTCAATATCTTCCTTTCTTATTTTTCCACTAATCCATGATGTAGATACCATTGCTTATCTGTCTCCACAGTCTTCTTACCTATCATGCTATAAAACTGTTTCAACATAGTGCTAAAGGCAATGGGGTCAACTGATCATAGAACCTTCTAAAATGTTGATCGAAAGTAAGTTTTTTTTTTCTCTTTTTAAGTTGATTGTTGAAGATTTAGTAACAGAAATTTAACATATGCTCATTAGATTTCTCATAAAGGAAAAATCATTTACCAATGCCAATGAGGTTTCCTTCATATGTAGAGCCAGTTTTATGTGATCATAACTTGTAATTTTTAATATTTAAAAGTCAGCCATCAGGGCATATTTTATTTCAGTTTCAATACAATCAGGAAAACTTATTTGATAGATAGATATTTAAGATGGTGTTTGTTTAGTTAGGGTTTTATTGCTATGAAGAGACACAACGACCTGGGCAACTTCCATAAATGTTTACAAAGAAAAATATTTAATTGGGGCTGGCTTATAATTTCAGAGGTTTAGTCCATTATCACCATGATAGGAAGCATGGCAGCATAGAGGCAGACATGGTGCTGGAGAACCTAAGCATCCTACATCTTGATCCACAGGCAGCAGAAAGAGATTGTGTACCACGCTGGGCATAGCTTGACCATAGGAGACCTCAAAGCCCATCTCACAGTGACATACTTTCTCCACCAAGCCACACCTCTTAATAAAACTGCTTCCAATGGCCAAGCATTCAAGCTCATGTGTTTATGGGTGTCATATCTATACAAATTACTACAGTATATTTGTTAACACACACAAACACACACACACAATGCATGTATGTTATATTTATATATCAATATCTGTCATCCATGTCTATCATCTATCATCTATCTTCTATCTATCTATCTATCTATCTATTTATCTATCTATCTATCTATCAACTATCTATCTATCCATCTATCATCTATCATCTATTTATATTTGAAAGGCTGGAAGATTGAAGTGAAGTAGTCTCAAATGAAAAGCAAACCTATCTGTATATCACTCTTAGATGAAGTGGTAAATTCCCTGGGTCTTAGTTGACTTATTGCTCTGTTTCTGGAGAGGTTAACTTCTGACCCTAAAGGGTTACAGAGCAGCTGACAAGCTCAGCTCCTCTGAAATTTTCAATCGCCTTGTGTCTCCTTCTGCAGTAGAGGGAGAATGTGTAAGAAGTGTAAAGAGAGTTCTGCTTCAGTTCTCATTGTAGTTCATCCTATTGGCCAAACCAAACAGTAGCTAGGAAATAAAGCTTACTAGGAATTGTTTTCAATCCACTCCCAGTTATTCAGAACACAGAGTAAACATATAGGAAGATGTCTGACCAATTGCTGTTGGATATTGACAAATTGATTCCTTAACTATGTATCTTAACATGTAAAATGTTGTCATACTACTTAATTATCAAAGTGAAATCTGTCAGGGGGATTGATATTTGATATACTCATTATGAAAAGCTATGTACCTGGGGCTTCAAATTATGGCTTCCTAAGATGTTTAATTATGGAACTTCCTACAAGGCTTATTCACTCTCCCTTCTGAAAGAATCTTTGCTTCATAATTTTCTTAGATTTTATAATTTTAAAATGGAATGTTCACCTCATTAATTGCGACAGTGTCACATGGGCCAAAGGCCATTATATTTATATACAATGGTTGAAGAAGCAGGTAAGGAAGCAAGCTCCTTCAGGGTGCTGACAACAAAACCCAGCACTGATAATTTTTTCAAAACATGAATGGAACTCATCTGACCTTTTTTTCCTCTTTGAAAATGATCACAGATGGTCTAAATGATAATAAATTCTGCTAAAGTTGAGAGTTCTAACAACATGAATGACACAAAACCACCTTGGAAATTAGTACACTGAGCCTGGCATTTTGGCGGCTTGGTGGATAGGAGGTAAGAGAATTATATACAAGTGATCTAGCAACCATTTATGACAACTTCTGAGCAGGAATGAGATGAGTTATAAATTTAATCAAGAAAGCTGTAATTGAAGATATTCCCACTCTAAGAAGCTTACTGTATAATTAGGATGTGACTTGAAATTGTTCCTCTGATGATAATACCACTGAAATATAAGCAATTGATTTTTCTTCCCAACTATATTCAACAAGGGAAAGTGGGACGTGAAGGAAATTCTTTAGTAGGTATGCCCAGAAGAAAGAAGTAATTGGAAGATAGACTCTGTTAACTTCTTTTATTTCTTCTCTAAAAAAAAGTATTTCTGTATTAAGAAAAAACTTTTAAAATAATTGGACACAAGAAAATATCACACGCTTTTCTAAATGTCACTAAATATATCAACCTGGTCTCTTTTTCTTTGATGACTTTGCCCATACAGATTTTTAATATTTTTAGATACTATATTTGTTAATAAAAGAAGGCCTAAGGCAAAACACATCCAAAATATCAATTACTACAGTTTTAACAATCAGTGTTGACACTGGTGTATGTGAGTGTATTAATGTATTAATGTAGCAGATGTCATGCATAGTCACTGCAAACAGTTGCTTCCTTGCTTTAAACAAAGAAGCAAAACTATAAAAACACTGCATTCAAATCTAAAGACACACCCTCAAAAACTCAGAGTTTCAAACCTAGAAAGAATGGCCAGGACATAGAATATTCTGTGTTTGTTTTGATCCTGATACTGTTCCACCACTAGCCTTTACTGTGTCGTTTAATTTGACCCTTAAAACATCCTTTGAAGTTATGTTTGCCCAGTTCCAGAATCCTGCTGGCAGACAGTCCTGATCACTGGAAGTCATCTATTGGTTCCTGGCAATAATGTGGGTCTCTGAAGTTCTTCCATTACTAGGTCAACCCTTACCTCTATCTCAGTTAATAGTTAATACATTTTTTTCTAATATAGAGTCTGTGAGGGCAAAGAGAAATGTCAGCATGGCCTGAATGTAAAATATGCATCCACACTGAAAATGAAGGGGTGAAGGAAGGGAAAAAGGGAGGGAGGGATGGAGAAAGGGAGGAATGGAGAGAGAGAGTGAGAGAGAGAAAGAGAGAGAGGTGGGGAGGGAGGGGGAGAGAGAGGGAGAGGAACAGAGAGAGGGAGAGAAAGAGAGAGAAAGAGGGAGGGAGGAAGGGCTGGAGAGAGAGAGATGGAGAGGGAGAGAGAGAGAGAGAGAGAGAGAGAGAGAGAGAGCGCTTTATTGAAACACTTTTTGCTTGACCAAAACCAAGGGATTAGTTGAACCTTGATTGAAATAATTGGACAGAAAGCCATCAAAGAAATAAAAGGGAACACTAAGTACATTACAGAAAATCACAAGGAAGGTAAGGGTTTGCGGGGTATGCATATTTAATCTCCAGTGTACTTGAAAGTAGAGAAAATATTTATTTTATTTTATTTTTTATTCAATATATTTTTTATTTACATTTCAAATGATTTCCCCTTTTCTGGCCCCCAACTCCGAAAGTCACATAAGCCCCCTTCCCTCCCCCTGTTCTCCCATCCACCCCTTCCCACTTCCCTGTTCTGGTTTTGCCTTATACTGCTACACTGAGTCTTTCCAGAACCAGGGGCCACTCCTCCATTCTTCTTGTACCTCTTTGATGTGTGGATTATGTTTTGGGTATTCCAGTTTTCTAGGCTAATATCCACTTATTAGTGATTGATCTTTTGAGACTGGGTTACCTCACTTAGTATGATGTTGTCCAGCTCCATCCATTTGCCTAAGAATTTCATGAATTCATTGTTTCTAATGGCTGAATAGTATTCTATTGTGTATATATACCACATTTTTTGCATCCATTCTTCTATTAAGGGATACCTGGGTTCTTTCCAACTTCTGGCTATTATAAATAGGGTTGCTATGAACATATTTTTAATATCTTTTAATATTCTACCTTTAAAAATTCTCTCTCTCACAACATAAGGAGGTCAAAGGGATACAAATTGGAAAGGAAGAAGTCAAACTATCATTATTTGCAGATGACATGATCGTCTACCTAAGTGACCCAAAGAACTCCACTAGAGAGCTCCTACAGCTGATAAACAAATTCAGCAAAGTGACAGGTTATAAAATCAACTCAAGCAAATCAGTGGCCTTCCTATACTCAAAGGATAAGCAGGCTGAGAAAGAAATTAGGGAAATGACCCCCTTCACAATAGCCACAAACAGTATAAAGTATCTTGGGGTGACTCTTACCAAACATGTGAAAGATCTGTATGACAAGAACTTCAAGACTCTGAAGAAGGAAATGGAAGAAGACCTCAAAAAATGGGAAAACCTCCCATGCTCATGGATCCGTAGAATCAATATAGTTAAAATGGCCATTCTGCCTAAAGCACTATACAGATTCAATGCAATACCCATCAAAATCCCAACTCAATTCTTCACAGAGTTAGAAAGAGCAATTATCAAATTCATCTGGAACAACAAAAAACCCAGGATAGTTAAAACTATTCTCAGCAACAAAAGACAATCTGGGGTAATCAGTATCCCTGACCTCAAGCAATACTACAGAGCAATAGTGTTAAAAACTGCATGGTATTGGTACAGTGACAGGCAGGAGGATCAATGGAACAGGATTGAAGATCCAGAAATGAACCCACACACCTATGGCCACTTGATCCACGACAAAGAGGCTGAAAACATCCAATGGAAAAAAGATAGTCTTTTCAACAAATGGTGCTGGTTCAACTGGAGGTCAGCATGCAGAAGAATGCGAATTGATCCATCCTTGTCTCCTTGTACTAAGATCAAATCCAAATGGATCAAGGACCTCCACATAAAGCCAGACACTCTGAAGCTAATAGAAAAGAAACTGGGGAAGACCCTTGAGGACATCGGTACAGGGAGAAAGTTTCTGAACAGAACACCAATAGAGTATGCTCTAAGAGCAAGAATTGACAAATGGGACCTCATAAAATTACAAAGTTTCTGTAAGGCAAAGGACACCATCAAGAGGACAAATCGGCAATCAACAAATTGGGAAAAGATCTTCACCAATCCTACATCAGATAGAGGGCTAATATCCAATATATATAAAGAACTCAAGAAGTTAGACTCCAGAAAACCAAACAACCCTATTAAAAAATGGGGTACAGAGTTAAACAAAGAATTCTCACCTGAAGAACTTCGGATGGCGGAGAAGCATCTTAAAAAATGCTCAACTTCATTAGTCATTAGGGAAATGCAAATCAAAACAACCCTAAGATTTCATCTTACACCAGTCAGAATGGCTAAGATTAAAAATTCAGGAGACAGCAGGTGTTGGAGAGGATGTGGAGAAAGAGGAACACTCCTCCACTGCTGGTGGGCTTGCAAATTGGTACAACCACTCTGGAAAGCAGTCTGGCGGTTCCTCCGAAAACTGGGCACCTCACTTCCAGAAGATCCTGATATACCACTCCTGGGCATATACCCAGAAGACCCCCCACCATGTAATAAGGATACATGTTCTACTATGTTCATAGCAGCCCTATTTATAATTGCCAGATGCTGGAAAGAACCCAGTTATCCCTCAACAGAAGAGTGGATGCAAAAAATGTGGTATATCTACACAATGGAGTACTATTCAGCCATTAGAAACAATGAATTCATGAAATTCTTAGGCAAATGGATGGAGCTAGAGAATATCATACTAAGTGAGGTAACCCAGACTCAAAAGGTGAATCATGGTATGCACTCACTAATAAGTGGATATTAACCTAGAAAACTGGAATACCCAAAACATAATCCACACATCAAATGAGGTACAAGAAGAAAGGAGGAGTGGCCCCTGGTTCTGGAAAGACTCAGTGAAACAGTATTCAGCAAAACCAGAACGGGGAAGTGGGAAGGGGTGGATGGGAGGACAGGGGAAGAGAAGGGGGCTTACGGGACTTTCGGGGAGTGGGGGGGCTAGAAAAGCGGAAATCATTTGAAATGTAAATAAATTATATCGAATAAAAAAAAACCTTAAAAAAATTCTCTCTCTCTCTCTCTCTCTCTCTCTCTGTGTGTGTGTGTGTGTGTGTGTGTGTGTGTGTGTGTGAGCACACGCAAAACCGAATTTGACATTGGGTTTCTTCCTCCATTTCTCTCTAGTTTATTTTCTGAGTCAGGATCATTCAATTGATTCAAAAGGTCCTTCATCTCTGCCTCCAGAGTGCTGGGATTATAGGAAACACCTACCTTATTTTATGTGAGTTTTAGGCATCCAATTTCCAGTCGTCAAGCTTTACATACCAAGTAATCTCTTCAGCCTCCAACTTCTTACATATTCAAAAACTTCTCAGTACATTATAGGTTTTGATTGTGTCTATGTGTCTATGATTTGTTTATGCATATTTATAAAAATGGAGCATAATACTGCTAATGAATTTTAAAGAATTATGTTAAAGGCTATGCAAGTCATTGCATCAATACCTTAAAATAAAATTAAAAGAAAATATAATAGGCTTGAAATTCAAACCTGAAACTCTGGAAAATAAACTTCTTGCTTTTGATTTGAATTGCATCTCAGTGTATCACTGGGGTGGGGGTACTTGAAGTAAGTACCACTGACCAAGGGTCTGGGGTCTTACAAATCCATTTTCTATTCTCCCATTAGTGGTGATTCCTTCCCAAGATTCTCCAATGGTCTATTTAGTAAGCAGTTACATATGAATATGCCGTCTTCTGCTTCCTCACATCAATATTCCCTAAATGTTCTTCCTAACATGAAAGGTAAGTAGATAAACCCTTAGCCAGACTGACCAAAGGGCATAGAGACAGTATCCAAATTAACAAAATTAGAAATGAAAAGGGGGATATAACAACAGAAACTGAGGAAATTCAAAAACTCATCAGATCCTACTACAAAAGCCTATACTCAACACAACAGGAGAATCAGGAGGAAATGAACAATTTCCTAGACAGTTACCAAATACCAAAATTAAATCAGGACCAAAGTGATTATCTAAACAGTCCCATAACCCCTAAAGAAATAGAAGGGGTCATAAAAAGTCTTCCAACCAAAAAAAGCAGAGGACCAGACAGATTCAGTGTAGAATTCTATCAGACTTTCAAAGAAGACCTAACACCAATACTCTTCAAACTATTCCACAAAATAGAAACAGAAGGAACACTACCCAACTCCTTCTACGAAGCCACAATTAAGCTGATACCAAAACCACACAAAGATCCAAAAAAGAAAGAGAACTTCAGACCAATTTCCCTTATGAACATCGATGCAAAAATACTCAATAAAATTCTTGCCCACCGAATCCAAGAACACATAAAAATGATCCTCCACCATAATCAAGCAGGCTTTATCCCAGGGATGCAGGGTTGGTTCAATATACGGAAATCCATCAATGCAATCCACTACATAAACAAACTCAAAGAAAAAAACCACATGGTCATTTCATTGGATGCTGAAAAAGCATTTGACAAAATTCAGCATCCTTTCATGCTTAAAGTCTTGGAAAGAACAGGAATTCAAGGCCCATACCTAAACATAGTAAAAGCAATATAAAGTAAACTGGTAGCCAGCATCAAACTAAATGGAGAGAAACTTGAAGCAATCCCACTAAAATCATGGACTAGACAGGGCTGCCCCCCGTCTCCTTATCTTTTCAATATTGTAGTTGAGGTACTAGCTTGGGCAATTAGACAACATAAGGAGGTCAAAGGGAGACAAATTTGAAAGGAAGGAGTCAAACTATCATTATTTGCAGATGATATGATAGTCTACCTAAGTGACCGAAAAAAACTCCACTAGAGAACTCCTACAGCTGATAAACAACTTCAGCAAAGTGGCAGGTTATAAAATCAACTCAAGCAAATCAGTAGCTTTCCTATAATCAAAGGATAAGTAGGCTGAGAAAGAAATTAGGGAAATGACCCCCTTCACAATAGCCACAAACAGCATAAAGTACCTGGGGGTGACTCTTACTAAACATGTCAAAGATTTGTATGACAAGAACTTCAAGACTCTGAAGAAGGAAATGGAAGAAGACCTCAAAAAATCTCCCATGCTCATGGATCGGCAGGATTAATATAGTTAAAATGGCCATTTTGCCAAAAGCAATATACAGATTCATTGCAATACCCATCAAAATTCCAACTCAGTTCTTCATAGAGCTAGAAAGAGCAATTCCTAAATTCATCTGGAATAACAAAAACCCCAGGATAGCTAAAACTATTCTCAACAACAAAAGAAATTCTTGGGGAATCAGTATCCCTGACCTCAAGCAATACTACAGAGTAATAGTGTTAAAAAGTGCATGGTATTGGTACAGTGACAGGTAGGTAGATTAATGGAACAGGATTGAAATCCAGAAATGAACCCACACACGTATGGCTGAAAACATCCAATGGAAAAAAGATAGCCTTTTCAACAAATGGTGCTGGTTCAACTGGAGGTCAGCATGCAGAAGAATGCGAATTGATCCATCCTTGTCTCCTTCTATTAAGCTCAACTCCAAATGGATCAAGGACATCCACATAAAGCTAGACACTCTGAAAGTAATAGAAAAGAAAGTGGGGAAGACCCTTGAGGACATCAGTACAGGGGGAAAGTTCCTGAACAGAACACCAATAGCGTATGCTCTAAGATCAAGAATTGACAAATGGGACCTCATAAAATTACAAAGTTTCTGTAAGGCAAAGGACACCATCAAAAGGACAAATTGGCAACCAACAAATTGGGAAAAGATCTTCATGAACCCTACATAGATAGAGGGCTAATATCCTATATATACAAAGAACTCAAGAAATTAGACCCCAGAAAAACAAATAATCCTATTTAAAAAAATGGGGTACAGAGCTAAACAAAGAATTTTCACCTGAAGAACTTCGGATGGCAGAGAAGCATCTTAAAAAAAATGCTCAACTTCATTAGTCACTGGGGAAATGCAAATCACAACAACCCTGAGATTTCACCTTACACCAGTCAGAATGACTAAGATTAAAAATTCAGATGACAGTAGGTGTGGGTGAAGATGTGGAGAAAGAGGAACACTCCTCTACTGCTGGTGGGGTTGCAAATTGGTACAACCACCCTGGAAATCAGTCTGGCGGTTCCTCAGAAAACTGGACACATCACTTCCAGAGGATCCTGCTATACCACTCCTGGGCATATACCCAGAGGATTCCCCAGCAGGTAATAAGGATACATGCTCTACTATGTTCATAGCAGCCCTATTTATAATACTCAGAAGCTAGAAAGAACCCAGGTATCCCTCAACAGAAGAATGGATGCAAAAAACTGTGGTATATATGCACAATGGAGTACTATTCAGCCATTAGAAACAATGAATTTATGAAATTCTTAGACAAATGGATGGAGCTGGAGAACATCATACTAAGTGAGGTAACCCAGTCTCAAAAGATCAATCATGGTATGCACTCACTAATAAGTGGATATTAGCCTAGAAAATTGGAATACCCAAAACCTAATCCACACAATAAATGAGGAACAAGAAGAACGGAGGGGTGGCCCTTGTTTCTGAAAAGACTAAGTGTAGAGTATAGGGCAAAACCGGAACAGGGAAGTGGGAAGGGGTGAATGGGAGAATAGGGGGAGTGAAGGGGGCTTATGTAACCTTTGAGGAGTGGGGGGCCAGAAAAGGGGAAATCATTTGAAATGTAAAGAAAAAAATATATCAAATAAAAATAAAAGTTATGTAGAAATTATAATGGGATAATTTGACAAAACAACCCTGAGATTTCACCTTACACCAGTCAGAATGGCTAAGGTCAAATACTCAGGAGACAGCAGGTGTTGGCGAGGATGTGGAGAAAGAGGAACACTCCTCCACTGCTGGTGGGGCTGTAAGATGGTGCAGCCACTTTGGAAATCAGTCTGGAGGTTCCTCAGAAAACTGGACATGACACTTCCGGAGGACCCTGCTATACCTCTCCTGGGCATATACCCAAAGGATTCCCCGGCATGCAATAAAAACACATGCTCCATTCTGTTCATAGCAGCCTTATTTATAATAGCCAGAAGCTGGAAAGAACCCAGATGCCCCTCAAAGGAGGAATGGATACAGAAAATGTGGTATATTTACACAATGGAATACTACTCAGCAATTAGAAACAATAAATTCACAAAATTTGTAGGCAAATGGTTTGATCTGGAAAATATCACCCTAAGTGAGGTAACCCAATCACAAAAGAATACACATGGAATGCAATCTCTGATAAGTGGATATTAATTAGCCCAGAAGCTCTGAATACCCAAGGCACAATTAGCATAACAAATGACTCCCATGAAGAAGTATGGAGAGGGTCCTGATCCTGGAAAGGATTGATCTAGCATTGGAGGGGAGTATCAGGACAGAGAAAAAGGAGGGAGGTGATTGGAGAATGGATGGAGAGAAGAAGGTTTATGGGACATATGGGGAGGGAGATCTGGGAAAGGGGAAATCATTTGGAATGTAAACAAAGAATATAGAAAATAAAAATATAAAAAAAAATAATCACAGAAATTGCAATTCATAGTGAATAACCTGAAATACTGGTCTAATTGTGAAACAGGTTTCTGATTTTAGTGTTATTTGATATCACATATAGGATAGTTGTTGAGGGATATGGAGACCTTGGCTATATTCTGTGACTGCAAATAATTTCTTCTTAAGTAGATTGGCATGCTCAAATTTTAAATGTGTCTTCCAAAGCCCCAAGTATTTCTCTGAGTCTGCTTCATATATATGTATAGTTAATTAAATTAGTATTTTGTTATAAGCTCAGAATATTGAAGAACTCTTATAAGAAAATATGACAGGGAAGTGCTTTCCCCCTGGAGGTGTAATAACACGCATGGCTCAGACCAGTGAGCTGCTCGCCACAGATGAGGCTATGATTGCAACTCTCATCTTGATGAGATTTCAATAACAGCAAATCCTTATCGAAGTCTGTTTCCTGTTCTAGCCTTTTGAAGAAGAAAGAAGAAACACACCACCACAAGGCAAGTGAAAACCTGGAGTTTGCCTAAAAACCAAATCCACCAATCTCTTTCTTGTCCAATATATATCAATCTTGTCTCTTAGAAGGCACACATCAGACAGTTCTGGGATCCAAATTCCTCCCCTGAATTAGTTTTGAATCTCTTATTCATGGTCATCTGGTACCCTTCTTTCAGTCATTAACCCTGGAAAGAGAAGTCATTGATTGATTTGTACCCTCTTTGGTAGCCACATATCCAGGAAAAATCCTCTCTGTGTCTGTGTGTCTGTGTGTCTCTCTGCCTGTCTGTCTGTCTGTCTGTCTGTCTGTCTGTCTGTCTGTCTGTCTCTCTCTCTCCCTCTCTCTCTCTCTCTCTCTCTCTCTCTCTCTCTCTCTCTCTCTCTCTCTCATCTTTCTTCTTTCTTTGAATATATTACTAATGTTTTAAATCCCAGTAGCAGATATGTAATGTTTCACCTGGAACATGATGGATTCAGCATAGGCAGATTCTTGGTAAAAGCATTAATATTGTAAGCACATAACATGACCTAAGAGGCTTTTCCGTCCATCTTCTTTATTTCTTTCATAAAGAAGTACAATATTAGGTGAATAGAACTAGTGTTTCTGAGCGTCACTGTAGGAAAAATTTCTAATGTTGTGTGTGTTCCAGCCCTGAGTCTGCCTCCCCAAATTGTAGCACTATAGAAGCCAAGAGAGTTACTCAATCCTTCATTAAAGCCATTTTACCCTCCCCCTTCCACACTGAGCCTCATAACTTATACTGTGTTTGAATCATCAGGAAAAAGCTCATTTCACTTCCTTATCTCATCTTAGAGATACCTCATAGCTGCCACCAGCTGTAGGCCTTAATGGTATTGCCAACACACCTAATATCCATCTACTCGATCATGGATGTCATGGTGGAAAGCAAGAGGACTGCATCTCTTTGAGTCAGTGTTACGACAGAGCAATTATCTGCACAATAAGTGTGCCCCAATCTTTTCCTTATTCACCCCTGCAGAACTTACACTTAGATGTCTTTGACATATTTTTAGGACTGAATGCTTGTTGTTTAAGTATAACAACTTGTGCTTGCTTTCTAAGACTCATAAAAATATAAATATGGAAGTACAATCTTGTGGTGCCAAGGAGAGCAAATGAAATAGACTCACCCATTGGATAAGCTCCAGGCCAGTCAAAAACTGTTTCTCTGAACAACGTGAGGGGTAATTCAGGAACAACAATAAGGTTTCCACCTGACTTTCACATGCATGCCAATGCATGTGCATACACACACATATACATAGGTTCATTAAACACATGAACACACACATATGCATGTGCACACACAGAGACCCCCTATACAAGCACACATGTACACACACACACACACACACACACACACACATATACACTAAAATTTTTGTGTAGCACACCTGTGTTACAAAATTTAAGTTTGCAAAGTACTGCCATTCTGTAAAACTGGGTCACTTTGCCCAGCCTTGATGTAAAAGTTTGTGCCTGGTCTTATTGTATCTTGTTGTGCCATGTTTTGTTAGCGTCCCTTGGAAGCTTGCTTCTTTTGAGAGGAGATGGGGCTTGTGGATCTGGGAGAGAGACGAGGTGAGTGATGCCTGGGAGTAATAGGGGGAGTAGAAGCTCTAGCCAGGATGCATTTTATGAATGAACAATTATTTTTAAATCTCAAAGAAAGAAATATTGATAGAATCTACATTCATATCTTTATCTTTATGTTTGAGAACAATTGCCAATTTTACTTTAAAATATTTAAGTACCATTTTGTGTTTCTTAGATATCTGAAAAAAAAGAGTAAATGAATGGATAGAGTCAAATTCACAGATGAAGTATCAGTAAAATTTGGTGTTTATACATGCATGTGTGTGTGTGCATGTGTTGTATACATGGAAGTGTTTGGTTATGTCCACCTGTAGGCATGCACACCAGGGCCAAAAAAGGACTTCCAGTAGCTTATATCACTTGTGCTGAATATTTATTTGCTGTTTTTTTTCCTTTTGTGTTTTTCTTGTGACAAGGTCTCTCAGTCAAGTGAAAGCTTCTCCCTTGTATTATGCTGCTGGCCTCTGTTCCCTAATGATAGTGTTTCAGGCACTCAGAGGTGTGCTTGTTTTCAACATCAGTGCTGAAATCATGTTTTCAACATGTTTATAGAACAAGTCCTCTTTTCTACTGAGCTAAATGCTCAGTCCCTATTTTTCTTCTTAGTAAAAGGAACTGTTTGTTGAGGGTGAGTATAGGGAATGAGATCAGTTAGGAAAGATAAGAGAAAGAAACCCTAGGCTGTGGTGGTTTAAATAAAATGGCTCATATATTTGAATGCTGAGCTACTAGAGATAGGAACTCTTTGATTGGATTAGACAGATTAGAAAATGTAGCCATGTTGGAAAAAGTATGCCAGGTGGGGTGGGCTTTGATACTTTTAAGAGCTTACATCTGGCCTAGTGTTTCGCTCTTTCTTTGTCTCTTCCTATGAATCGGGATACAGCTCTCAGCTATTGCTCCAGCAGCATGGATGCTGGCATGATCATCAACATAATCGTAATGAACTAAGCCTCTCAAACTGTAAGCAACCCCCCAATTCAATATTTTCCTTTGTAAGAATTACCAAGGTCCTTGTATCTTTTCATAGCCAAAGAACAGTGACTAAGATGCAGGCATAAATTCGAGCAATTTCCTTTGAGATAGAGTCTGTCTCAGTGCAAGTTGTTTTCTAAGCAAGGCATTGGTAGATGGAGAGATGGTAATAATGGCATGGGACTATGAAATTCCTCACATCAAGCTTTCTCCCCCACACGTTAGTTGCTTTTTAATCTCTTCCTTTGAGACCTCAATTATCAGGTTGTTATCACAGATGACCCAGTGAGCATGTGTCATTCACCCCTTATTCATTAATTCAATACTAAATGAAATTGTATTCTTCAACAAAAGAATGCCAATGATGCTACAGGGTTATAAAGAAATGAGTCCAAATGACCATGGGTGTTGTTATCATGTTATCTGTTCCTGCTAACCATTAGGAAGGAAGTCAGCTTTTGTGCTCTGACACCTTGTGATAGAATTCCTTTGTACATCAGATCTATAGACAGCAGTTTTCAACCTCCTCACTCATAGGGAAACATAGCATCTGCATAGGCTCTAACTCATTTGTTCATGGTGCACACACCTGACCCTTTTTGTAGGGAACTAAAAATCTAGCTGACACTATGACCATAAAATTTTCTGCAGGCAGTGACTCTTTATAGGATCTTTTTTTGTTGTAGAAAAGGTAGTAAATGATGGGTATCTCATCTTATCACACTGGATCTTTTTTTTTTTATCATTTACAAACTGTAAGCAAGTTGCTAAACCACAGTAAGTCTTAGTGTCTCTATCTGAGATGGCTAATCATAGTGGGAGTTAGAATCACCATGGGAACAAACCTTTGGACATATCTATGAGGAATTTTCTAGAGTTGATGAATTGGACTGATGTATTAGTTATTTTTCTGTTGCCATGATGAAAATACAATGACCAAGCACTATTTATAGAAGAAAGAGTTTATTTTGAGTTGCAGGCCTAGAGGTAGAGTCAGTGATGGTGGGGAGCCTTCACAGCAGGTGAATGGAGCGGGACTCAGAGAGATCCCATCTTCAACTTCAATCCTGAAGCAGAGAGATTGAACTGATGGTACAGAAAGGCTATAGACCCTCAAATCCTTCTTTCAGTGATGTATATCCTGCAGCAGAGCTCCAACTGCTAAAGGCTCCACAACCTCCACAAACGGTACCAACACAACAGTAACAACACATGTTATCCAGAGGTTCAGATATATGGCTGGAACACTTTTCCTTCAAAGCACTTCAAGTGGTCATTACTGCCCTGATTTTGGGTAGTGCCATTCCACAGTATTCCAAATAGATTCATGAACTGAAAACAGGAGCAAAATGAAATAAGCACGATCACTCATTTCAGTGGATGTCATGGATTGCCCACTCTTCTGTTGCTACAACTTCCCTACCACAGTAGACTGTATCCCCTTGAACAGTAAGCCAAACCAAACCTCGCTTCAGTTAAGTGCCGTTTTCCCTGAGGTGTTTTGTAGCAGCAACAAGAAAAGTAACTAACATATCATCTCTAAATTGTGGTAATAATACTGTGCTTTGGGTTTGTTTTTAAATATTATCATCAAAAACTGACAATATACCCAGTTGAGTATCTGACTAATGAAATAAATTAATTAACTATGGATTAAGATCCATTAAGTAAGTGAAGTTCATTATCCTTGTTAATCATTGTTGTCTTTAGCATCCTTGCTCCTGAGGTTGGATGCTAGCCATTTACACTTTCAGTGAGGTGCTTTCTCAGCCATGCTGGGAGATCATGGACAGTCTAATCCCAGGGAGCCTGTGAGAAGGCACAAGGTATAAATTCAGGAGATGGCAAGAGGCTCTCAATCAGAGCCTGGAATCACATGAAAAGAAATCCTTTAAGAGATATTTTCTATCCAAAAAGGAATTGTTACATTATTAAATTCCACCATACTGGGAGCTTTGCTGCTTCCCAGCCAAGCTTTCAAATCTTACTTATTACTGCTCTAGCCTAGATGGGTAAAGAAAGCTGAAAAAGACATTCTGGGCAGTAGATCAGAAAGGAGATACTTGTGGGGTTGAGGAGTGCTCTAGCTTTCTGCCTACTTGTGCCAGTTACTTTTAACTTTACAAAATACTCTTTTTCCTTCTCTTTGGGATGGCAGCAAGTAGCTCAGCACAAATGTGAAGCCAGGATCCAGACAGACAGCTCCTGAATAGTAAAACTTCTATGCCGTTGAATACTTAGTCATCCTTTTAAAATTATTCAGAATGATTACTACACTGCAGCTATTTATAACATCGTGTTTTTTAACTATTCACCATATGTAACATGTATTGAGTGTCTTATATAGATTCAGCTTTTGAAACAATTCTTTAAGGTTCAGTAAGATGGATGGTACAGTGAATTATGTGTTTGTCCCTTAGTCGGGGATGAAGTTTGAACTCTTGGGATCATATGGTAGAAAGAAAAAACTTGATTCCCACAAATTGTCCTTTGATCTCCACAATCCACTATCACACACACACACACACACACACACACACACACACATACACACACACACACACACACGCACGCATACACACACCCATGTACAATGAATACAATGACAAATTTAAAAAATCTCATGGAAATAGATGTTTTTTCTTTTTAAATATATGATACTTCATTGAAGATTGACAGTAGGTAGCTCAAATGAAGTTCAGCAGAGAAACTGAATACAAAGATTGTGTGTTAGTAAATATTATATTTACTAAATATTCTTACTAGATATTCTTCTGTTGTGACAGCTCCCTTCATTTGGAAACTGATCGTGTTATGAACGAACCACATGCAGTATTTAGCAGATGGTCTTAGTCAATGGCATATAGTCCTTGGAAGCTAAAGTCACAAGCAGGTCCTTTCTTAAATCAAAGCCCTGTTCAGGAACTATTGTGACTGTGATATCATCTATCACCTTTTCCTGCTAAACAACCCAAAAATCAGATGTTTTCCTAGGAAGCCTAATGAGATCTACCAATTAGTTTCTTCCCATTCCTAATAATTAGACTCTGAAGTTGCCAAGAGTAAAGATCAATGTTATATTGCAGATAAAGAATGAGATTACAGAAAGTTGTTCATGCACACCTGTTCACTGGAAATTTTTGCTTAGACATCTTATTTCATATTGTTGATTCACTAAAATTAAACCCACAGGTAGCCTTATTGCTCATGCTTGAATGAAGCTTTCCTAACACATGCATCTTCTTTGTAAAGTATATCAAAGGTTTCTTGTTCTTAGTATCATTAGGTCTTGCCCATGGGCCAATTTCAACATGAAAATCAACAACAGAAACTAAAAATTTAAGAAGCACAGGACTACATACACTATATAAAGACATCTTTGTGGTAGAAAAATCGAGGCAAAAATGCAGGCTACTTTGCCCTCTGGCACCTCATCTGGGATTGAGTATATTGCCAACTCAAAATTTTTACCACTCTGTGTATATGAATATTGGTAAATGACAAAATTTATCAAGTATTGATTTGGGGGTAAAACTTTAGCAAGAAAATACATAGGCAAAAACAAAATATGTGGATAATAATGATATAATGTAGCTTTAGATAATATAATACTGTTATTTGGGATCTAGTATTGATCAAGTTCCAAGTCTCAAGATGTTAAAAATCTAGTTCAAATTTCCAACCTCTTATTATGATAAAAATTCTGAACAAAAGGAATTTGAGAAGGAACAGGATATATTTTTCTTTTAGGTCACAATATTAATATCATTATTGAGGAAGGAACTCAGAGGCTGGCCTGCTTGCTTATCCTCATACCATTACCTCTGACCAAAGAACTCACTTCACAGCTAAAGAACTATAGCAGGAGTCATGAAGGATTCTGCTTGACAACTGGCTTGATCACATCATGATTTTTGTTGTTGTTGGTTTTTTTATATTATTTTTATTGGATATTTTCTCTATTTACATTTCAAATGTTTTTCCCTTTCCTGGTCTCCCTTTGGAATCCCCTTTTCCCACTCTGTCTATGAGGGTGCTACCCAACCACCTACCCACTCCTGTCTTCCCTCCCTGGCATTCCCTTACACTGGGGTATCTTGAATACTCTCAGGCCCAAGGGCCTTTCCTCTCACTGATGTCCAACAAGGCCATCCCCTGCCATATATATGGCCAGAACCATGGGTTCCTCCATGTGTATTCTTTGGTTTGTGGTCCAGTTCCCCAGAGGTCAGGAGGGTGGGGTCTGGCCAGTTGATACTGTTGCTCCCTCCATGGAGTTGCAAACCCCCTCAGCTCTTTTAATCCATTCTCCATCTCCGCCATTGGGAACCCTGCACTCAGTCCAATGGTTAGCTGCTGGCAACCACCTCTACATTTGTCAGGCTCTGGCAGAGTCTCTTAGGAGACAGCCATATCGGACTTCTGTCAACAAGCACTTTCTGGCATCCACCTTAGTGTTCGGGTTTGGTGGCTGTATACGGGATACTAGCTTTCTTACACATTCTGGGTCCACCTGCTCAGAGAATGTTGTTGCTCACAATAAGGTGGGCTCCCTCATTTCAATCAGCATTCTATGCAATCCCCCATAGACATTCATATAGCCAACCTGATCTAATAATTTTTAAGTTAATACTCTCTTCTCAGATGACTTTCTTTAGGCTGTGTGACAACCAAAGGTAACTTGAACATATACTGTGTCTTAGGATTAGAGATTCTTCATTTATGGTCTATGTTCATATTATGAGAGAAAGAAAAATCACTACATTCCCCAGAGATAAGGGAATTTCAAAATGTGAGGGCCATTTTAACATAATCACATATCATCACCACTCAAGAAGTTCTTATGACTTTATAGAAATTGAATCTGAGAAAAAAACATGGCTTTTATGCCTCTAGTGTTTTAAATTTAAAACTAGATTATACTACTGATCTACTTAGGCTTTTTGGGGATGTTATCTTCCTTTTAACACACAAATTACCTAGTTCTAAGTTTTTAATATTTAAAATTTTGTGCTACTTATGTAAAATGAGCTATGTTAACATGAGCAAGGAAAACATAGATTGTACTTTTATTGATTGATGGGTATTATTTTAAACAAAGAGGAAGAAATGAGAAATAATATGAAAAAGTAATGGAGTGATAAATATTGTAAAACCAGTAGAAAAATCTATTAGCCTAAGTATTTCATGACAGTAATCTACAGAAAACAATTCTGGCATTAATTAGAAGCTGCATGAGTCAGGGTGAGTATGAAAACAGAGGGTTTTCATTTCATTTCATGTTGTGATTAGTCAATTAAATTATTACTTTATTTAGGAAAATAGTCCAAAATCTATGACTTTTCAACTATGACCCTTTTCTAAAATGGAGAAATATTTACCAATATAGCATCTGGGACCAATAAAATTGAGTATAAATCAGAATTTTTATAGAATAACATGTTTATAATGTTTTCATTTGTTACATGTGCTGTTACCAGTTAACTCCTTATTTGCAGAGTGATTTTTGTGTCTCCCTAAAGTTTGTAGATTGCAGGGTTTTTTTAATATTTTTATTTTCTATATTCCAAATTATTTCCCCTTTCCCAGAATACCCCCTCCCCATATGTCCCATAAACCTTCTTCTCTCCATCCATTGTCCAATCACCTCCCTCCTTTTTCTCTGTCCTTATATTCCCCTCCAGTGCTAGATCAATCCTTTCCAGGATCAGGACCCTCTCCATACTTCTTCATGGGAGTCATTTGTTATGCTAATTGTGCCTTGGGTATTCAGAGCTTCTGGGCTAATTAATATCCACTTATCAGAGATTGCATTCCATGTGTATTCTTTTGTGATTGGATTACCTCACTTAAGATGATATTTTCCAGATCAAACCATTTGCCTAAAATTTTTGTGGATACATTGTTTCTAATTGCTGAGTAGTATTCCATTGTGTAAATACACCACATTTTTTTTGTATCCATTCCTCGTTTGAGGGACATCTGGGTTTTTTCCAGCTTCTGGCTATTATAAATAAGGCTGCTATGAACATAATGGAGCATGTGTCTTTATTGCATGCCGGGGGATCCTTTGTGTATATGCCCAGGAGAGGTATAGCAGGGTCCTCTAGAAGTGTCATGTCCAGTTTTCTGAGGAACTGCCAGACTGGTTTCCAAAGTGGTTGTACCATCTTACAGCCCCACCATCCTTGGAGGAGTGTTCCTCTTTCTCTACATCCTCACCAACACCTGCTGTCTCCTGAGTATTTGACCTTAGCCATTCTGACTGGTGTAAGGTGAAATCTCAGGGTTGTTTTGATTTGCATTTCCCTAATGACTAATGATGTTGAGCACTTCTTAAGATGCCTCTCAGACATCAGAATTTCTTCAGGTGAAAATTCTTTGTTTAGATCTGTACTGCATTTTTTTTTTTTAGTTTTCTCTTTTTTTAAAAAAAAATATTTTTATTTTCTATATTCTTTGTTTACATTCCAAATGATTTTCCCTTTCCCGGATCCCCACTCCCCATATGTCCCATAAACTTTCTTCTCTCCATCCCTTCTCCAATCACCTCCCTCCTTTTTCTCTGTCCTTATATTTCCTTCCCATGCTAGATCAATCCTTTCCAGGATCAGGACCCTCTCCATACTTCTTCATGGGAGTCATTTGTTATGCAATTTGTGCCTTGGGTATTCAGGGCTTCTGGGCTAATTAATATCCACCTATCAGAGATTGCATTCTTTTGTGATTGGGTTACCTAACTTAGGATGATATTTTCCAGATCAAACCATTTGCCTACAAATTTTGTGAATTCATTGTTTCTAATTGCTCAGTAGTATTCCATTGTGTAAATATACCACATTTTCTGTATCCATTCCTCCTTTGAGGGGCATCTGGGTTCTTTCCAGCTTCTGGCTATTATAAATAAGGCTGCTATGAACATAATGGAGCATGTGTCTTTATTGCATGCCGGGGAATCCTTTGGGTATATGCCCAGGAGAGGTATAGCAGGGTCCTCTGGAAGTGTCATGTCCAGTTTTCTGAGGAACCTCCACACTGATTTCCACAGTGGTTGTACCATCTTACAGCCCCACCAGCAGTGGAGGAGTGTTACTTTTTTCTCCACATCCCTGCCAACACCTGCTGTCTCCTGAGTTTTTGATTTTAGTCATTCTGACTTGTGTAAGGTGAAATCTCAGGGTTGTTTTGATCTGCATTTCCCTAGTGACTAATGATGTTGAGCACTTCTTAAGGTGCCTTTCAGCCATCCAAATTTCTTCAGGTGAAAATTCTTTGTTAAGATCTGTACGCCATTTTTTAATAGGGTTATTTGGTTCCCTGGGGTCTAACTTCTTGAGTTCTTTGTATATATTGGATATTAGCCCTCTATCAGATGTGGGGTTGGTGAATATCCTTTCCCGATTTGATGGTTGCCGTTTTGTCCTTTTAACAGTGTCCTTTGCCTTACAGAAACTTTGTAATTTGATGAGGTCCCATTTGTCAATTCTTGATCTTAAAGCATAAGCTATTGGTGATCTGTTTAGGAACTTTTCCCCTGTGCCCATGTCCTCAACGGTCTTCCCCAGTTTTTTTTCTATTAGTTTCAGTGTGTCTGGTTTTACATGGAGGTTCTTGATCCACTTGGATTGAAGTTTAGTACATGGAGATGAGAATGGATCAATTCGCATTCTTCTGCATGCTGACCTCCAATTGATCCAGCACCATTTGTTGAAAGGCTATCTTTTTTCCACTGGATGTTTTTGGCTCCTTTGTCGAAGATCAAGTGACCATAGGTGTGTGGATTCATTTCTGGATCTTCAATTCTATTCCATTGGTCCACTTGTCTGTCACTGTGCCAATACCATGCAGTTTTTACCACTATTGCTCTGTAGTATTGCTTGAAGTCAGGGATACTGATTCCCCCAGAATTTTTTTGTTGTTGAGAATAGTTTTAGCTATCCTGGGTTTTTTGTTATTCCAGATGAATTTGAGAATTGCTTTTTCTAACTCTGTGAAGAACTGAGTTGGAATTTTGATGGGGATTGCATTGAATCTGTAGATTGCTTTTAGCAAGATGGCCATTTTAACTATATTAATCCTGCCAATCCATGAGCATGGCAGATTTTTCCATTTTCTGAGGTCTTCTTCAATTTCCTTCTTCAGAGACCTGAAGTTCTTGTCATATAGATCTTTCACTTGTTTGGTTAGAGTCACACCAAGATACTTTATATTGTTTGTGACTATTTTGAAAGGTGTCGTTTCGCTAACTTCTTTCTCAGCCTGCTTATCCTTTGAGTATACGAAGGCAACTGATTTGCTTGAGTTGATTTTATAACCAGCCACTTTGCTGAAGTTGTTTATCAGCTGTAGGAGTTCTCTGGTGGAGGTTGTCGGGTCACTTAAGTATGTCATCTGCAAATAGTGATAATTTGACTTCTTCCTTTCCAATTTGTATCCCCTAGACCTCTTTATGTTGTCTAATTGCTCTAGCTAGAACTTCAAGTACTATATTGAAAAGATATGGAGAGAGAGGACAGCCTTGTCTAGTCCCTGATTTTAGTGGGATTGCTTCAAGTTTCTCTCCATTTAGTTTGATGTTGGCTACCGCTTTGCTGTATATTGCTTTAATGATGTTTAGGAATGGGCCTTGAATTCCTGTTCTTTCCAATACTTTTAGCATGAAAGGATGCTGGATTTTGTCAAATGCTTTTTCTTCATCTAATGAGATGATCATATGGCTTTTTTCTTTGAGTTTGTTTATGTACTGGATAGCATTGATGGATTTCCTTATATTGAACCATCCCTGCATCCCTGGGATAAAGCCTACTTGATCATGGTGGATGACATTTTGATGTGTTCTTGGATTCGGTTGGCAAGAATTTTATTGAGTATTTTTGCATCGGTGTTCATAAGGGAAATTGGTCTGAAGTTCTCTTTCTTTGTTGGATCTTTGTGTGGTTTTGGTATCAGCGTAATTGTAGCTTCATAGAACGAATTGGGTAGAGTTCCTTCTGTTTCTATTTTGTGGAATAGTTTGAAGAGTATTGGTGTTAGGTCTTCTATGAAGGTCTGATAGAACTCTGCACTGGGTTATTTGGTTCCCTGGGGTCTAAAGTTCTTTGTATATATTGGATATTAGCCCTCTATCAGATGTAGGGTTGGTGAGTATCCTTTCCCAATTTGATGGTTGCCGTTTTGTCCTTTTAAAAGTGTCCTTTGCCTTACAGAAACTTTGTAATTTTATGAGGTCCCATTTGTCAATTCTTGATCTTAGAGCACAAGCTATTGGTGTTCTGTTCAGGAATTTTCCCCTGTGCCCATGTCCTCAACGGTCTTCCCCAGTTTCTTTTCTATTACTTTCAGTGTGTCTGGTTTTACATGGAGGTCCTTGATCCACTTGGAGTGATGTTTAGTATATGGAGATAAGAATGGATCTATTTGCATTCTTCTGCATGCTGACCTTCAAATGAACCAGCACTATTTGTTGAAAGGGCTATCTTTTTTCCACTGGATGTTTTCGGCTCCTTTGTCGAATATCAAATGACCATAGGTGTGTGGATTCATTTCTGGATCTTCAGTTCTATTCCATTGGTCCACTTGTCTGTCACTGTGCCAATGCCATGCAGTTTTTAGCACTATTGCTCTGTAGTATTGCATGTAGTCTGGGATACTGATTCCCCCAGAATTTCTTTTGTTGTTGAGAATGGTTTTAGCTATTCTGGGTTTTTTGTTATTTCAGATGAATTTGAGCATTGCTTTTTCTAACTCTTTGAAGAACTGAATTGGGATTTTGATAGGGATTGCGTTGAATCTGTCCATGGTTTCTATGGTATCCTCAGCATCTGAGATTTTTTCTTCTATCTCTTATATTCTGTTGTTGATATTTACATCTATTTCCCCCGATTTCTTCCCAAGGTTTTTGATCTCCAAAGTTGTCTCCCTTTGAGTTTTCTTAGTTTTTTCTACTTCTGATTTTAGATCCTGGATGATTTTGCTTAGCTCCTTCACTTTCTTGTTTGTGTTTTCCTGTAGTTCTTTAAGAGATTTTTGTGTTTCCTCTTTCATAACCTCAGCCTGTTAACCAAAGTTCTCCTGTATTTCTTTAAGTGATTTTTGCGTTGCCTCCTTATTGGATTTTGTATTCTCCTGAATTTCTTTCAATAATTTTTGTGTTTCCCTTGTAAGGGCTTCTACTTTTTGATCCATTTTCTCCTGAATTTCTTTAAGTATGTCCTTTATGTGTTCTTGGACCAGCATCATGACCAGTGATTTTAAACATTTATTTAATGTATATGAGTATGCTGTGGCTGTCTTCAGACACACCAGAAGAGGGCATCAGATCTCATTACGGATGGTTGTGAGCCACCATGTGGTTGCTGGGATTTGAACTCAGGACCTTCGGAATAGCTGTCAGTGCTCTTAACCGCCGAGCCATCTCTCCAGCTCCGACCAGTGATTTTAAATCCACATCTTGTTTTCCTGGTGTGATGGGGTATCCAGCACATGCTGTTAAAGGAGAATTGCGTTTAGATGCTTCCATATTGTCTTGATTTCTGCTAGTGATGTTCCTGCATTTGCCTTTTGCCATCTAGGTGTCACTGGTGTTAGTTGTTCTTGTTGTCAATGCTGAACTCACCAGTGCAAACTGCCTCTTCCCAGCTGGCCTCTGGTGCATAGCTGACCTCCTGCACTGCCTGGAGACAGGGTGCTGTGGCCCAGGCTGTTCAGATCCTGCAGAAGACACAGGAAGGCTCCTACCCGGGGCCTGCTGGACTCACCAAAGCACACTGACTCCTCCCAGCTGGCCTCCTGGGTGCCCCTCTGGCCTCTTGCAGGGCCTGGAGATGTGGTGTTGTAGCCCAGGTTGTTCTGCATCCCAAAGCAGAGATCTGAAGGCTCCTGCCAGAGGCCTCAGGACTGGAACCTTTGCTCTGTGAGGCTGACCCAACGGAGCAAGCTGTGTCCCCCCAGTCTGCCTCTGGGTGCATACCAGGCCTCTTACACTTCCTGGAGACTGAGTGCTGTGGCCCAGGTTGTTCAGATCCCAAAGCAGACACCTGAAGGCTCCTGCCCGGGGCCTGCTGGACTCACCAGAGCACACTGACTCCTCCCAGCCGGCCTCCTGGGTGCCCCTCTTGCAGGGCCCTGGCTGTTCTGGATCCCCTAGATTGCAGTTCTTATCTCTGTGATAGTGATGTCTGGAAGGTAGAACCTTTGGGAGATGATTAGGCGTTTAGAATGGGACTCTTCTGAATTGGATTAAAGTTAGTGTCCTTAAAAATATATAGATTTGACCTCACAGGGAAACATACACAAGCCAAGGCCAGACCAAATTCCATATGGAACATAGTAAATACAATTTCACCCATATCTGTAAATCTAGGAGAAGAGAACACATGCCCAAGAATATTTGAGCATGACAACTTGGTCTTGATAGTTTTTAACTAGCATAAAATGTTGGGTGAGTAAAGAGAATGGAGATGTGGGAAAATTTGAGGGGTAAATCTAAACAAAGCTTGTTGTAAGAAACTCTTGAAGAAGTACTAATTTTAAAATAATTTAAAGGGCACTAGTCTAAAAATCAAAACCAACTTTTAGATCTGAATTGTTTATTTCCCTAGATGAGGGCACAGCCAATCTCCATCATGTATGAACCTGAAAATGAGTCCACAAAACTATTCTAGCATTTTCTATATCACAGACCTGAGAAATAAGAGAATTACATAGTTTACATATTTTGGTTATAAGTTAAGATAAATTCTTCCCCAATTTTTTACAAAATTAGGAGGAAAGTATTATTTTCTTGACAGGTTGAAAATCACCTAGAAGACAAGCTCTAAGGCATACTTGTAAGAAATTATTTAGCTTCGTGAAACGTTGGTGAGGAATTGTATTCATTAATTAAGATGGGAAAACACACATTAAAAAGAGTGTCACTACTCCCTGGACTTGGGTCATGGGGTGAATAAAAAGAAAAGATGCTGAATACAGCATTCACCATTTGCTACTTCCTGATTATGGAGGTCATGTGACCAGGTACTTCAAGCACCTGTTACTTTCATTGAGCTGAAATAAAGCCTTTCTCCCTAGAGTTGCTTTTATCATAGTATTTTATCAAGAATTGAAGTCCCACCCATAGACAAAGAGCTGTTGGCCACTGATGACTCCTGCAGAAGGGAGAGTCACTTATTTTTACCCATGTACATGAAAGCAGCAGCGCGTAGTGGTTCTAAAATAGAACGCATGAAGTTGGGAGTGGAAAGTGTTGGTGCAGAGGTAAGGAACTCAGTAGAAGGAGATGAAATTGACTGGGTTTTATCAAGGCACATAATATACGTGTATATATATATATATATATATATATATATATATATATATACACAAACAATAATAGAAAAGGAAAAGGGAAGGGGGATAATATTATAGGACTGTGAAAGGCAGCCTGGTTCTTGGTTGAGTTAAGGTTGAAAACCCAGGTAACCCTAAGGGACAGCAGGCATTTTTCCTGGTTCCCAGACACTAGGATCCTGACGGGAGATCACAGTCCTCCACAGGTTTGTGGCCATCAGTCACATAAGGGCAATGCTCCAAGCCCTCCACAAGTAGAGGATGTGAACTGTAGTCATGTAGCCTCAAGACAGATCCCTATTTTAAGTAGGTACTGAAAGACCTGGTTTTAAGTAGGTACTGAAAGACCTGGAGGCATAGTCAATAAACTCTGCTTCCCAGACACTCCTCCCTGCAAAAGGTATTTAACCTCAGGCCTGCCCTGAGAAGGGGTACACAGTTTTATTCCTCTTCTTTCTGCGATGACGATAAATGTCTTAAAATCATGGATCCTCCATGGGGAGCAGGTTTTACCTTAAGATATGGCCACCTAATCTCCCAGCCATGGCCTCAACCAAGCCAAGCCACCCACCGAACAAACCAAGAACTCTTCCCACCCACAGGACACACTCTGAGCTCCCCTCCCTTTTCCCTTCCACCCCAGGCTAGATCCAGTCCGTGGACCCCTACTCCATTCTCAGTTCTTCTCCAGCGCCCAATCTTAATGCCCAAGAGACTGACAACCAGACATTCCAGCCTCTTTGCAGGCCCAGGGATCCCCGAGCCACCCATCCCCATGACTTCAGACTACCCTCCCCCACCCCTGGAGCAGTGTTCCACAGCTTTCCATAGCTGGACACCTGTTCCCCACAAAACCATTCCCTTTCTGTTTCTCATTAGAAAAACACAGGTTTCCAAGAGACAACGGGCAAACATGACAAAATAAAATATAATAAGATGAAACAAAAACTAACGTATCAATGTTGGACATGGCAACTGAACAGGAGGAAACAAGTCCTAAGGGCAGGATCAAGAGACAGACACCTACTTGTATGCAATCAAGAGCCCCTTAAAAATGCTCTACTATGTTCATAGCAGCCCTATTTATAATTGCCAGATGCTGGAAAGAACCCAGGTATCCCTCAACAGAAGAGTGGATGCAAAAAATGTGGTATATCTACACAATGGAGTACTATTCAGCCATTAGAAACAATGAATTCATGAAATTCTTAGGCAAATGGATGGAGAGAACATCATACTAAGTGAGGTAACCCAGACTCAAAAGGTGAATCATGGTATGCACTCACTAATAAGTGGTTATTAACCTAGAAAACTGGAATACCCAAAACATAATCCACACATCAAATGAGATACAAGAAGAAAGCAGGAGTGGTCCCTGGTTCTGGAAAGACTCAGTGAAACAGTATTTGGCAAAACCAGAATGGGGAACTGGGAAGGGGTGGGAGGGAGGACAGGGGAAGAGAAGGGGGCTTACGGGACTTTCGGGGAGTGGGGGGGTCTAGAAAAGGGGAAATCATTTGAAATGTAAATAAATTATATCGAATTAAAAAACAATTAAAAAAAAATTAAAAAAAAATAGTAAGCTTTGTGTCTAATATATGGACAAAGGAGCTGGTGCAGACCCATGTAGGCTCTGTGCTTGCCACTGCAATCTCTGTGAATTCATAAGTACCTGGCTTACTTAAGTCTAAGAGCCTTGTTCTCCTGCTGTCCTCCATTCTAACTCTCTGGATTACAGATTGTAGCTTGTTTATCATTTACTTCACAGTTAATAAACACTTATAAGTAAATACATACCATATTTATCTTTCTGTGTTTGGGTTACCTCATTCAGGATGATAGGATTGTTTTTTTTTTTTATTCGATATAATTTATTTACATTTCAAATGATTTCCCCTTTTCTAGCCCCCCCCACTCCCCGAAAGTCCCATAAGCCCCCTTCTCTTCCCCTGTCCTCCTTCCCATCCCTTCCCACTTCCCCGTTCTGGTTTTGCCGAATACTGTTTCACTGAGTCTTTCCAGAACCAGGGGCCACTCCTCCTTTCTTCTTGTATCTCATTTGATGTGTGGATTATGTTTTGGGTATTCCAGTTTTCTAGGTTAATATCCACTTATTAGTGAGTGCATACCATGATTCACCTTTTGAGTCTGGGTTACCTCACTTAGTATGATGTTCTCTAGCTCCATCCATTTGCCTAAGAATTTCATGAATTCATTGTTTCTAATGGCTGAATAGTACTCCATTGTGTAGATATACCACATTTTTTGCATCCACTCTTCTGTTGAGGGATACCTGGGTTCTTTCCAGCATCTGGCAATTATAAATAGGGCTGCTATGAACATAGTAGAGCATGTATCCTTATTACATGGTGGGGAATCCTCTGGATATATGCCCAGGAGTGGTATAGCAGGATCTTCTGGAAGTGAGGTGCCCAGTTTTCGGAGGAACCGCCAGACTGATTTCTCGAGTGGTTGTACCAATTTGCAACCCCACCAGCAGTGGAGGAGTGTTCCTCTTTCTCCACAGATAGGATTGTTTTTTGTTTTGTTTTGTCTTGGTTTGGTTTGGCTTGGTTTTTTGTTTTTGTTTTTAAGTTCCATCAATTTTTCTGCAAAATTCATTATTTTGCTTTGTTTTTTTGTTTGTTTTTTTTAACTGCTGAGCAATAAATACTACATTGGGGAAACAGCAAATTTTTATTTATTCTTCAGTTGAGTTTAGGTTGTTTCCAGTTTCTGGATTTTATGAACATGATTGAGCAAGCGTCCTTGGGATAGAATGGAGCATCCTTTGGATATATACTCATGAGTATTATAGCTGTATCTTGATGTAGATCAATTCCCAACTTTCTGCGGAACTACCATATTGATTTCTAAAGTGGTTCTAGGAGTTTTGACTCCCACCAGTCATAGGGAAGTGTTCCCTTTGCTTCACAACCTTGCCAGCATGAGCTGTCACTTGAGTTATTGATCTTAACCATTCTGACAGGTAAAAGAGAGAATCTCAATATAGTTTTAATTCTCATTCCCTGATGGTTGAGGATATCAAAAATATTTAAATTGTTTCCTAGCCATTTGAGTTACCTCTATTGAGAATTCTCAGCTATTAAAAACAATGAATTCATGAAATTCTTAGGCAAATGTGTGCATCTAGAAAATATCATTATGAGTGAGGTAACCCAATCACAAAAGAACACATACGGTATGCACTCAAGGCAGTTACCCACATTTTCTTCTATCAGGTTTAGTGTGTCTTGTTTTATATTGAGTTCCGTGATCTACTTGGACTTGAGTTTTGTGCAGGGAGATATGTATGGATCTATTTGCATATTTCTATATGCAGACATCCAATATGACAAGTACCATTAGTCAAAGATGCTTTCAAAAAATACAAAATAAAAAATAAAGAAAACCATGTTTTTATAGGTGTGTGTCTTTGTGTCTCAATCTTTCTTTCAATTCCATTAATCAACCTGTCTGTTTTATTCATGCTAATAAAATGTGTCTGTTTTATTCATGCTAATAAAATGTGTTTCTTATTACTATAACCTTGTAGTAGAACTTGAAATTGGAAATGGTGGTTCCTCTAGCATTCAGGACTGTTTTAGCTATTCTAGCTTTTTGTTTTTCCATATGAATGTGAGACTTCTCCTTTCACATTTTATAAACATTTATTTGAATTTTTATGGGTACTGTGTTGAATTTGTAGACTGATTTTGGCAGGATAGTCAATTTTTTCTATGTTAATCCTACCTATCCATGAGCATGGGAGATCTTTCCATCTTATTACACATTCTTCAATTTCTTTCTTCAAAGACTTAACGTTGTTAGTATTAAATAAATATTTCACTTACCTGGTCAAGTTATATTGTCTTATATGTGGATGTGAAGTGTGTTATTTTCTTGATTTATTCCTTAGTTCATTTGCCATTTCTGTATATGAGGCCTACTGATTTTTGTGAGTGAATCTTGTATCTAGCCATTTCACGTAAAGTGTTTATCAGATGTAGGAGTTCCCAGGTAAAATACATAGGGCCACTTATGAATTCAATCATATCATTTGCAGATAACGATCCTTTAACTTTTTCCTTTTCAGTATGTATCTCCTCGATCTTCTTCAGCTGTCTTATAGCTCTAGCTAAAATGTCAAGTACTATATTTAATATATATGGAAAGGGTGGATAGCCTTGCCTTTTTCCTGAATTTAGTGCAAGTTTTTTGAGTTTCTCCAAATTTAATATGATGGTGGCTATAGGCTTACCATAAATTATCTTTATTATGCTTAGGTATGTCCCTTGTATCCCTGATTTTTCTAAAACTTTTATGATGAAAGGGGGTTTGATATTGGCAAAAGGTTTTTTTTTTTTTTGGCATATACTGAGACAATCATGTGTGGTGTTTGTTTATGTAGTGAATTATATTTACAGAGTTCTATATATTGGACCATTCCTTTATCTCTGATTTGAGTTGAATTTATCATGGTAGATGATATTATTGATATGTCCCTTTATTCTGTTTGCAAGTATTTGTGCATCTATGTTTCTAGGGAAATTGGTCTGTGATGATCTTTCTTGAGCCTATATGTGGTTTGTCTACCAGGGTGACAATTAAAAATGAATTGGACAATATTTCTTTTGCATCTATTTTGTGAAATACTTTAAGGAATATCATTGGTAACTCTTCCCTGACGGTTTGGCAGAAATCCTTCTTAAATCCATCATGGCCCTGGGCTTTATTTGGTTGGGAGAGTTTAGTGAATGTTCCTATTTCATTAGGGGTTATAAATCTATTCAAATTGCTTCTCTGACATTGATTTAACTTTAGTTAGCAGTTCCTATGGAGAAAATTATTCATATCTTTTAAATTTTCCAATTTGTTGGTGTAAAGGTTTTTAAAGTATCTTTATGATTCTTGGAATTTTCTGGATGTCTGTTATTATATCCCTCTTTTTTATTTCTGATTTTGTTAATTTCAGGTTTCTTTCTCTACCTTTTTGTTACTTTAAATAAGGATTTGTCTATTTTGTTGATTTTCTTATAGAACCAACTTTTTGTTTCATTGGTTGTCTGTATTGTTCTTTGTTTCTATTTTATTAACTTCAGACTTTCATGCTGTTGATTCTTCCTGGGTATGATTACGTCTGTGTGTTCTAGAGATTTCATGTGTCCTATGAAGTTGCTAATAGGAGATCTCTTCAGCTTCTTTATGAAGGCTCTTAGTGCTATGGACTTTTCTGTTGGCACCATTTCCATTGTTTCCCATGTATTTGGCAATAATGTGTATTATTTATTTATTTCTGAAATTTATTTCTGAAAAGTCTTTAATTTCTCTTTTTATTTCCAAATTGACTCATTTTTTTATTCAGTAGATTCACAATGGAATTATACACTGACTTTCCTGGGTATACAGTTTGCCGTTACAGATCTTAGCACTTGTCCAAAACCTTGTGAGCCAGTTTCTTAGAATGGAACTTCTTTTTGGGAATTGTGGCATATGCTTTTAACCCCAGCATTCCAGAAGTAGGAGCAGGCCAATCTACTGAGTTTGTTGCTACCAATAATGATTTCCAGGAAAGCTAGAGCTACGTAATAGAAAGACACCCCCTCTCTGTAGCAAAAGAATATATCTCCTTAAACTCACAACATACAACTAGTAAGTATATATGCATGTACAGAAATGCGCACAGTGTTAGTTCAATTATTTGAAATACCCATACTCAATATAAGTATAGCTTATAGTATACTGAGTATTGTGGCATTTTCTGTTCTCTATGGAAATTATAAAAGTTGCTGAGATATGTTGTTCAGACTTGCTTTCAGGAATAAAAGCACAGGTACCTTCCCCAGGAAAGTCAGATCTAAGCTTCAGATTTGGCCATCAGTCCATTCAAGGGTTAGCACCTAAGGTAAGAGATCATTCCTATTCATGAGGAATCAGCACACAATTGACACCAAGCTCTCTCCCCCTCCCTCTCCCTCTCCCTCCCCCTTCTTCCTCTCCCTTTCCTCTTCTCTCCTGATTTTTGAATATCCATATTTACTTGGCAGTTCTCTGAAGGCTGGTTAATGCTTCTACAAGTTAGCTTTTTCCTATGTCTGATTCTGTTTCTTCTATTTATCGCCCTCAGATGGTAACACCATGTACATACTTTAACACATAAGTTTAGGCATCCCAGGGATCTCAGCATCCTACAGAATTTGATTTAGGTCTTTCATTTGAAAGCTTTACTTGACATTTTCTTTTTTATCACGTTTACTATCTTTATAGTATTATTTAGTGTGCCTTTCAAAAGTTGTGTACATGTAGCCTTTGGATCTGTCCCTTCCAATGGTTTGTTTTCAGTTTGAATGTTGAAGTATTTTGTTTTAATATCTGCTCTTAAATTATTTATGTGTGTTCTGAGTATTTTTTGTGTGGTCACATATCTATCACAGTTTTGGACAACTTTGGGGTGTTAGTTTTTGCCTTCCACCATGTGGGTTCTAGAGATCAAGCCCAGGCCATCAGGCTTGGCAGCAAGTACCCTCACACACTTGGTCATCTGGAAAGACTGATTTAAAGCATTTTAAATAAAACCAGTGCGGTTCAGGATAGATCCTTGTATTTGCTTAGAAATTGCTTATGTCTCTCAATGTGCTTGAGCTTATGAGCCCCTAATGTATTTTTATACTTGCTTTTTGTGATTTTACTTAGGTTATCTATAGGTGGAATAAAAGTACCTAGAAAACAAATGGATTTTTTGATAATTAGTGCTAAATACATGGTTTCCCTCTGGTATATGTCTAATGAAGTCTACAATGCATAGGAAGATATAGCTGATATGAGATTCCTCATGCTTGTTCATGCCTCTTTCCACTGTGCACTATTAGGTACTAGCTATAACTAAATAATATAGATGAAAAAATCATTAATTCAGCTCAAATGCATAAAATCAATCTACCATATTTTAATATTGTTATGTTTACAGAAATTAAAGGATAGTAAATGGATCATATTATATAGATCTAGTAATATAGATCTAGATATATATTTATGTACATATATTTCACATATATATTTATACATAGAGGTAGATAGTTTAATACCTATATTCCTAGTTACAAATATTATTCATTAAAAATTCCAAGTCACAGCCATTGAATTGGCAATATAACTTGTTCTAACCCAGAATTAGGAATCAAGCAGTTCCAGTACAGTAAGTATAAAGCTGAGATAGAGAAGCTGCTTCAAATCTGTTAATATTTCTAGTGTATACTAACAATCTATTTTATGTTTAGAATTTATCATTCTATATGAGATTAGTTTTTACCAGATAATAGTTGCTAACATTACTGTACACCGGCTTTTCAAATTGGAGTGAGGGTGTATACTGCACAGACTAGCTGTAAGAAAGCTTGTCACATCAAAGAAAAGATTTTTATATAGTATGCATTCACATACATATGTTCAACCCAGGTCTTAATCTTCAGTTTTTTTAAATATAATAATTGGCATATATAAAAACTTTTTTGAAAAATTTAGTAGTGCATAAAATATTTATTTCCATGTATTATCTACAATAAGCACAGACACATCAAGTGTTCAAGCATCCCAAGTGTAATGATAAATCACCCCAATTCCATGGATATGCAGCCATTAAAGTGCCAAATGAAAGGTATGTTGAACTGTCAAACAATACAGAAAGTATGCTCTAGACGCAGAATCAAGGAAAACAGCCAATGCAGTTGTGTCTTAGAAATTGTTGCTAAACAAATATGGGCACACTCACACAGAGTCTGCATGAGAACACCAGAAAATCAAAAGAGTCCTTACAGAGTGAAGAATTATGGATTATTTTCTTCAAAATGTTCTCAAATTCTGCATAGTTCTGCTACGATACAAACACTAGGCATATGAAAAGCTGAATGAATAAGGCAATCAGATATTGTTGTGAACTAAAGCAGAACATAAAATCAAGACAATAGAGAGAAAATCAGAGTCCCCATCTAAATCTTTTTCTCAGCAAACACACACACACACACACACACACACACACACACATAAACACTCACACACACACTCTCTCTCTCTCTCTCTCTCTCTCACACACACACACACACACACACATAGAAGGCGTTTTTTTATACTCCTAAGATTATAGATCATAAATAGTATTAAAAACAACACAGTAAGAGGGAGAGGGAGGGAGGAGAAGGAGAGGAAAGGGGAAGGAGGAAGAAAAGAAGTGGAAGAGAGAAGAAAGAGTGACTTCTATACTTCCTTCATGGTATTTTTCTTTTGTTCTACATTAATTCCATTGACTTTACATATCATTAGTCACATCTCTGGATCTATGCTTCCAACATTTTCTCTTCTCCTTGTAACTAATTTATATGTAACTTCCTAGGAATGACATAAAAATTATGTTCAACTCTGTTAGGGAAAAATGTCAGCAAGTAGTTCCCTGTTTTGCTTTTGTGAGTGTCTGCATTATGGTGGGACCAAGCACAAGGAGAATCTCTAGTACTGAAGGATGTGAAGAGAGGAGGAGAAGAAAGGGGATGTAGGTGGGAGTGGGGAGGAGATGGAAGGAGGAGATGGTAGGGGAAAATGGTGCAAGTGGATGAAGAGAAAGGATGGAGAGAGAACTTTTGAAGTTGAGTCTCCAGCTACAGAGAGCTCTCAAGCTCTTGTTCCAAACATTTGCATCTGTTTCATATTGGTATAAATATGCATATTTAAGACTCCAATTTGCTTTCTGTAAGTAGGAAATCCTTGTTTCATTGGAGACTCAGTTGTGTCATGTGAATATTTCTGGATACTGTCATGTGGGAGGATGTTTTGCTGGTGCAGACACATGAGAAAATATTTTGCTGAGAGTAGATATGTGGTGTTTTCTGGAAGCTGCCTGATGAAAGTTCATATGATGTTGTTTTCGAGTGGATGCTTGGGAGGACATGTGATCTTTGGAATGAGTATAAGAATAACCCAACAGACAACTCTTGGCTGATCTTTGTTGGGCTTCACTGTCTTTGCTGATGACATTCTCACATTTGTTTGTCTTGTTTTCTTTGCTGATCTTTGCTTGCTGTAACTTCACAGAGAGAAAAACAACATAGAACTTCTCCTGGTGGTCTCATTGCTTCCTGACACTGCCCTAGACTTGTGCCAATTGTCAGAGTCTCATAGGTTCTTCTGGAAAGAGCCACTGCAACTGATTCCTGTGTCGTGTTCTGCTAAAATGTAAAGGACTGACCTACTCATGATGAAGATTGGAATTGCTCCAAAGAACTATTCTTAGCAGGTCCACAACCTCCATTTCCTCTTAACTTTTCATTTCTTTTACCTCTAGTAGGTGGTTGAAGCATGAAAGAACCATAATTAAAGTAGGTTTTGAAAAATCAAAACCTATACCTTCTAATCAAATGGAAGATATAATAAATAATTTTAATTTCTTTTCTTCCTGTATTGTAACATCTGTCCTCTGGATATAGCCACTTAATTATTTGTATATATCTCTATCACTATATCTATCTATCTATCTATCTATCTATCTATCTATCTATCTATCTATCTATCATCTATCTATCAATCTATATATCTATGTATCTATATCTATATCTATATCTATATAGAAACCACATATTCTAAAAATAACCATTTTTTTGTTTTTGAATAGCTACCAGAATAGCTGTATCATCATTTAATATAGAACAAATATAGATATAGATATAGATATACACATACACATATACATATGATGTGGGAGAATATGTTGAAGTTAATTTTCAGTGTTTGCTGAACATCTGAGATTGATTTCTTGAGTATCTGTTTAATAATCAGGGCATTGTAGTAATTTCCTCTCTCTCTCTCTCTCTCTCTCTCTCTCTCTCTCTCTCTCTCTCTCTTTCTGTGTGTGTATATATATATATATATATATATATATATACAATAAATATATTTTTGCTCTACAATTTACTATTTGCCTAATAGTGTTGCAACAGCTTTATATGATTTAATTACTTTCTGTACAATAGGATCCATCACTATGGACTTTTTAAGTGATTTAAATATATAGCAAATAAGTCCAGAACTTAAATTTGGTGTTTAAGCTCAGATATATTAAAAATAATAGATATTTGCTGCCTGCCGGGACAGAAAAGGATCACTAGGTACTGTATCACCCTGAGCTTTAGATTTCTGGTGGTGCAAACTGCCAGGGGTCTGCCTGTACTCCGGAACTGAGCACATAGGTGGGTTTGTCTGCCAGCCTGCCGGGCTCAGGGCCCGTGTCCTGCCCAGGGAGCTGCAGAAGGAGAGAATCCCCACGGCCATATTTGCTGCCTGCTGGGACAGAAAAGGATCACTACGTACTGTATCACACTGAGCTTTAGATTTCTGGTGGTGCAAACCACCAGGGGTCTGCCTGCACTCAGGAACTGAGCACATAGGCAAGCCAGTCCATCGCAGGACCTGTGTCCTATGTGAGAATCAACAGAGGGAGTGACCCCCACCACAACATCTTCACTCCATAATAGAGCAGACAGAGAACACCTGGTTGACCTTGACAACCTAAGTATAACATTGCTTGAGGCAAGACTGAGAAAGGTTCCAAAGGCACAAAAGAGGAAGGCAGCATATCAGTAATCTGTGCCAGAAGAAACCCAGTCATCTAGTGTTGCAGAGATAACCTTAAAGATCCACAGTAGGTTGAAGCACCAGCCAGTGACAATAAGACCATCTAACACCTGGGAGAACTAGATGGCTAAAGGCAAACGTAGGAATGTTACTAACAGAAACCAAGGCATTATGGCAGCCAATTCTCCAATATTAGCAAGTCCTGGATACCTCAACACACCAGAAAAACAAGACTTGGATTTAAAATCGCTGGTCATGATGCTGGTACAGGAACACATGAAGGACATACTTAAAGAAATTCAGGAGAAAATGGATCAAAAATTAGAAGCCATTACAAGGGAAACACAAAAATCATTGAAAGAAATTCAGGAGAATACAAAAGCCAATAAGGAGGAAACGTAAAAAATCACTTAAAGAAATACAGGAGAACTTTGATCAACAGGCAGAAGCCATGAAAGAGGAAACACAAAAATCTCTTAAAGAATTAGAGGAAAACACAAACAAGCAAATGACAGAACTGAGCAAAAACTTCCAGGATCTAAAAACAGAAGTACAAACAACTAAGAAAGCACAAAGGGAGACAACTTTGGGAATAGAAAACCTTGGGAAGAAATCAGGGACCATAGACATAAATATCAACAACAGAATACAAGAGATAGAAGAAAGAATCTCAGATGCCGAAGATACCATAGAAACCATGGACTCAACAGTTAAAATACAAAAACAACAGCAAAATACAAAAAGCTTGTAACCCAAAATATCCAGGAAATTCAGGACACAATGAGAAAGCCAAATCTCAGGATTATAGGCATTGATGAGTGTGAAGATTTACAACTTAATGGGCTAGCAAATATATTCAATACAATTATGGAAGAAAACTTTCCTAACCTAAAGAGAGAGATACCCATGAATATACAAGAAGCCTACAGAACAACAAACAGACTGGACCAGAACAGAAATACCTCCCGCAACATAATAATCAAAACCCCAAATGTACTAATCAAGGAAAGAACATTAAAGGCAGTAAGAGAAAAAGGCCAAGTAACATATAAAGGAAGACCTATCAGAATTACACCAGACTTCTTACCAGAGACCATGAAAGCTAGAAGATCCTGGGCGGATCTCAAGCAGACTCTAAGAGAAGACAAATGTCAGCCAAAACTACTATACCCAGCAAAACTCTTAAACACCATAGATGGAGAAACCAAGATATTCCATGACAAAACCAAATTTACACAATATCTTTCTACAAACCCAGCCTTACACAGGATAATAGGGGGAAAACACAATTACAAGGAGGGAAAATATACCCTGGAAAGAGGAGGATATTAAGCTTCTTTCATCAAACCCAAAGAAGATAACCACACACATATAAAATTAAAATCAAAAATGATAGGAAGCAATAACCACTACTCCTTGATATCTCTTAGCATCAATGGACGCAATTCCCCAATAAAAAGACATAGACTAACAAACTGGTTATGTAAACAGGACACTACATTTTACTGCATACAGGAAACACACCTCAGTGTCAAAGACAAAAACTACCTTAGAATAAAAGGCTGGAAGACAATTCTACAAGCAAATGGTCCCAGAAACAAGCCGGAGTTGCCATTCTAATTTCAGATAAAATTGACTTTCAACCTAATGTCATCAAAAGAGACATGGAAGGTCAGTACTTGCTGGTCAAAGGAAAAATCCAACAAGAAGAACTCTCAATCCTGAACATCTATGCCCCAAATACAAGGGCGCCCTCATTCATAAAAGAAACTTTACTAAATCTCAAAGCACACATTGCACCTAACACAATAATTGTGGGTGACTTCAACACTCCACTCTCACCAATGGACAGATCAGGAAAACAGAAACAGGGAGACAATGAAACTAATTGAAGCTTTGAACCAATTGGAGTTAACAGATATATATAGAACTTTTCATTCCAAAGCAAAAGAATATACCTTTTTCTTAGCACCTCATGGTACCTTCTCCAAAATAGATCATATAGTTCGTCCCAAGACAGACCTCAACAAATATAAGAAGTTAGAAATAATCCCATGCCTCCTATCAGACCACTATGGAGAAAAAGTGGTCTTTAGTAACAGTAAAAACAACAGAAAGCCCACATACACATGGAAACTGAACAATACTCTACTCAATGATACCTTGGTCAAGGAAGAAATAAAGAAAGAAATCAAAGATTTCTTAGAATTTAATGAAAATGAAGGCACAACATATCCAAATCTATGGGACACAATGAAAGCAGTGCTAAGAGGAAAACTCATAGCTTTGAGTGCCTCCAAAAAGAAATTCGAGAGAGCATACACTAATACACTAGAAGATTAACAGAACAACTGAGAGCCCTGGAACAAGAAGAAGCTAATTCACCCAGGAGGAGAAGAAGACAGGAAATCATCAAACTCAGGGCTGAAATCAATCAAGTAGAAACCAAGAGAACCATACAAAGAATCAACAAGACCAAAAGCTGGTTCTTTGAAAAAAATCAACAAGATAGATAAACCCTTAGCCAGACTAACCAAAGAGCACAGAGAAAGTATCCAAATTAACAAAATTAGAAATGAAAACGGAGATATTACAACAGAAACCGAGGAAATTCAAAAAAATCACCAGATCCTACTACAAAAACCTGTACTCAACACAACTGGAGAATCTGGAGGAAATGGACATTTTCTTAGACAGATACGAATTACCAAAATTAAACCAGGATCAAATAGACCATCTAAAGAGACCCATAACCCCTAAAGAAATAGAAGGGGTCATAGATAGGCTTCTGACCAAAAAAAAGCACAGGACCACATGGTTTCAGTGCAGAATTCTATCAGACCTTCAAAGAAGACTTAACACCAATACTCTTCAAACTTTTCTACCAAATAGAAACAGAAGGAACACTACCCAATTCCTTCTTCGAAGCCACTATTATGCTGATACCAAAACCACACAAAGATCCAACTAAGAAAGAGAATTTCAGGCATATTTCCCTTATGAATATCGATGCAAAAATACTAAATAAAATTCTTGCCCACTGAATCCAAGAACACATAAAAACGATCATCCACCATGACCAAGTAGGCTTCATCCCAGGGATGCAGGGATGGTTCAGTATACTGAAATCCATCAATGCAATCCATTACATAAACAAACTCAAAGAAAAAAACCACATGGTCATTTCATTAGATGCTGAAAAAGCATTTGACAAATTTCAGCATCCTTTCATGCTAAAAGTCTTGGAAAGGACAGGAATTCAAGGCCCATATCTAAACATAGTAAAAGCAATATATAGCAAACCGGTAGCCTACATCAAACTAAATGGAGAGAAACTTGTAGCACTCTCACTAAAATCAGGGACTAGACAAGGCTGCCCCCTCTCTCCATATCTTTTCAATATAGTTCTTGAAGTCCTAGCTAGAGCAATTAGACAACATAAGGAAGTCAAAGGGTTACAAATTGGAAAGGCAGAAGTCAAACTATCACTATTTGCAGATGATATGATCGTATACTTAAGTGCCCCTAAAAACTCTACTAGAGAACTCTTACAGCTGATAAAACAGCTTCAGCAAAGTGGCTGGCTACAAAATCAATGCAAGCAAATCAGTAGCCTTTATATATCCAAAGGATAAGCAGACTGAGAAAGAAATTAGGGAAATGACCTCCTTCACAATATCTACAAACTGCATAAAGTATCTTGGAGTGACTCTAACCTAACAAGTGAAAGACCTATATGACAAGAACTTCAGATCTCTGAAGAAGGAAATCAAAGAAGATCTCAGAAAATGAAAAATTCTTCCATACTCATGGATTGGCAGGATTAATATAGTTAACATGGCCATCTTGCCAAAGGCAACCTACAGATTCAATGCTATCCCCATAGAAATCCCAACCCAGTTCTTCATAGAGCTAGAAAGAGCAATTCTCAAATTCATCTGGAAAACAAAAAACCCAGGATACCTAAAACTATTGTCATCAGTAAAAGAACTTCAGGGGCATTCAGTATCCCAGACTTTAAACTCTACTACAGAGCAATAGTGATAAAAACTGCATGGTATTGGTACAATATCAGGCAAGCAGATCAATGGAATAGGATTGAAGACCCAGAAATGAACCAACACACCTATAGTCACTTGGTCTTCGACAAAGGAGCTGAAAGCATCCAGTGGAAAAAAGAAAGTCTTTTCAACAAATGGTGCTTGTTCAATTGGAGGTCAGCATGCAGAAGAATGCGCATCGATCCATTCTTATCTCCTTGTACCAAACTCAGCTCCAAATGGATCAAGGATCTCCACAGAAAACCTGACACACTGAAACTAATCGAAAAGAGACTGGGGAAGACCCTGGAGGACATGGGCACAGGGGAAAAGTTCCTGAATAGAACACCAATAGCGTATGCTCTAAGATCAAGAATTGACAAATGGGACCTCATAAAACTACAAAGTTTCTGTAAGGCAAAGGACACCATCAAAAGGACAAAATGTCAACCAACAGACTGGGAAAGGATCTTCACCAACCCTAAATCTGACAGAGGGCTAATATCTAATATATACAAAGAACTCAAGAAAGTAGAACCCAGAGAACCAAATAACCCCATTAAAAAGTGGGGTATGGAGCTAAACAAAGAATTTTCACATGAAGAACTTCGGAGAGCTGAGAAACACCTTAAGAAATGTTTAACATCATTAATCATTAGGGAAATGCAAATCAAAACAACCCTGAGAGTTCACCTCACACCAGTCAGAATGGCTAAGGTCAAAAATTCAGGAGATAGCAGGTGTTGGCGAGGATGTGGAGAAAGAGGGACACTCTTCCACTGCTGGTGGGATTGCAAGATGGTGCAACCACTTTGGAAATCAGTCTGGCGGTTCCTTAGAAAACTGGGCATGACACTTCCTGAGGATCCTGTTATACTACTCCTGGGCATATATCCAGAGGATTCTCCAGCATGCAATAAGGACACATGCTCCACTATGTTCATAGCAGCCCTATTTGTAGTAGCCAGAAGCTGGAAAGAACCTAGGTGTCCTTCAACGGAGGAATAGATACAAAAAATGTGGTATATTTACACAATGGAGTACTATTCAGCCATCAGAAACAATGAATTCATGAAATTCTTAGACAAATGGATGGAGCTGGTGAACATCATACTAAGTGAGGTAACCCAGTCTCAAAAGATCAATCATGGTATGCACTCACTGATAAGTAGATATTAGCCTAGAAACTTTGAATACCCAGAACATAATCCACAAATTAAATGATGTCCAAAAAGAATGGAGGAGTGGCCCCTGGTTCTGGAAAGACTCAGTGCAAGAGTATAGGGGAATTCCAGAATAGGGAAGTGGGAAGGGGTGGATGGAAGAACAGGGGGACGGAAGAGGGCTTATGGGACTTGCGGGGAGTGGGGACCCAAAAAGGGGGAAATCATTTGAAATGTAAATAAAAAATATATCAATAAAAAAAGAAAAAAATAACACTGGAACATTTGGTTCTGATATTTGTGATTTTTAACAAAATACCACAAAGTGGTCTAAAGCAATATACAATGATTGTTGGATATTTGAAGGCCAAAATTTCTAAAGGTATTTTACTGAATGAAAATAAAGCATTAGCAGACCTTAATTATTACAAAAGATGACAGAAAGCCATCCATATCCTTGTCCTTTGCAGGTATAACACACTATTCTCTTTGGCTCTTAGCCTCTGTCCATCCTAATATTTTATTGCTTACTAAACCTCTATCTCATTCTTATCTGGAACCTTGTGGTTAGAATGGATTCATGTAGAAAGCCCAATAACAATATTCCTACCTCAAGACTTTTAACCTCATCTCAATAATGTCTTTGTTTTATAAGCATATCCAATATTTTCTGAAATTAAATAGTGATCTTTGAGATGAAAAGAGAAAATAGTGTGCTCAACAACAGCACCAAAGTCTGTCTTATGAGTTACTGAGTTGCACTGGCTCCAAAGTCTAAGTAAGATACCTCACCTTGGAATAGCTTGTTCAATGAAAGATTATGGAAATAGATACTTTCAGCCTTGATGAAAATATGTTCCTGGCTGGGAAGATATTCAGTGAGTAAGAACACTTGATAAACAAGCATGAGGATGTGAGTTCAAACCCTCAGCACCTAAATAATATTCGGTAAGTGGTAACTTGCTCCTGTAATTTCAGCACTCTATGTAAAGTAGATGCATGAAGATTGTGGTCACTTATAGGCTTGAAGATCCTATATCAAAATGCTGAGGTGAAGAATAAGGTGAAGAGTTTTAGAGAAATAATTCTTTGGCTTCAACATGTACATCCAGGAGCATGTCCAAGTATATGTGTTTAGAAACCAGAAATATATGTCTAGACAAGAAAAAGTGAAGAGACAAATGTATTCGAAGATACCATTCTTATAGCAAATCAATATTTCACTAAAAATGTTGGTCACACACTCCAGATCTAATCTATCAGTGTGTGTCATTCTAAGCCTATAGACTTCTAAAAGGTCTTAAATCTATGGTGTATTAGTTATCAATGTTTTACATGCCAAGAACAAAGAAAGTTTCAATAGTTTGCCTCTTAAAATAGAGTTGATAAATAAATGGTGGTTGCTTTCTATTATGGACTATTATACTTCAAGCACGCAAGTGGAATAAGAATAGTTGTGAGATAGGTAAAGATAAATCACTATGGTTTTGAATATTTCAGAAGTCTCTATGCAACGATGGGAAGTGGAATGTTCCTGGAATAATACAGAAGTAGGAATTGGATTATTCTATTAACTCACGTAAGGCTGGAAGAATGTATTATGTAGGTTCAGAAATTTATTTAAAACACCTTTGTTTGTTAACTTTGATTGTTTAATTGGGGTTTTGAATCACTATAGAATGTATGTAAGGGATTTTATAGATTAACTTAACTGAGGTGAGATGACCCGATCTACAGGTGGGAGGTATCACTTCTTTGACTGGGGTGCCGTGGAACATGAAAGAAAAAAGCTTGCTGAGCACAATTATTTATCATTCTACTTCTGGATTGAAGATGCAATGTGACCAACAGTCTCCCACTGCAGTTGCCATGGTTTCCTGCTGTGATGGACTGTCTGCCCTGGAATTATAAGCTATAACAAACATGATTGTTTAAGTTATTTAAGTAAGGTATCTTTTTAGAACAATGAAACCAGGAAATAGTGCACCATATGACTTGCTGCCCACACTAAAATTCTCAATCATTATACCAAAGCATAAGTCTAGGCAGACCTTGAAAGGAAAAAAAGGGCAGCATATTGGCTTGTGACCCAGGACCCAAAGAAACTATGATGCTGTACTTTATTTGTATAGCATAATACAGCCATGCCAACAGAATAAGTGGACAGAATAGTGGATATAAAAATGTTATACAGTAATCATGACACAGTAACTGAATTTACTCACACTCAGCTTAGTTAAGACTTCACACTAGAAGGGCAAGAGCAAAGTTCTTTATCAGGAAGCTAGAGACTTTCATTCCTCCTTGGATGGTTACAAAGAACTCTTAGCTTGTATGCTTTAGTACAGATGATGCCATCTCCACACTTAACCACCAGTAAATGTGTCCACAAATCCTCATTCCTCTGACACACTGTTAGAGAATTAGAGAGGTTACTGTGCTGTCAAAGTTTTTTGCAAAGTAGTAGTAAAGTTCTACTACTTCTTACCAAGCAGACAACCATCTTGCTTCATGAGGCCAGCAAAGGCACTGAATGAAGCAGGGAAGACATACACTCAGGCAAGGAGATATTCCAGAGGCATGATGGGACGGAGGTTCCCACCCAGTAAAGAACAGTGAGGAGTACTTTCTCTAAGTATCAGCAGGTATCATATTCACCTTCACTGTAATTCACTTTATTAAAATCCTCAATTAGTAGAGAAAAAAGTGATAATTGAGAAGGAAATGTATGCTTCTATTAAAGGGGAGTTTTATTATCATCATCATTATTTTGTTTTACTGGTTCACTTTACATCCCACTTACTGGCCCCCTCCCAGTCACCCCTTCCTACAATTCTTCCCTTCCTTCCTCTTCTCTGAGAAAGTAGAGGGAGTCCCCGTGGATATCTCCCCCATCCTAGCACATCATGTCTGTAGGAGGGTTTTTAGATGCAAAGGAAATAGTTCATATTCTGGGTGTTAATGACAACCCCCCATTTAATATTATATGACAGTTCTTTTACTTGTTTCATTGGAGAAACCTCTTTAAGGCTTATTATAGATTTCTTTGTATGTGTACAACTGATGAATGCATATTTATCTAAAACAATTTTTAATTAATAAGAATATCTTGATTAGTCTGTTGTCATTATGTTATAAAAGTTAGGCTACTGATGTTTTATACATTGCTATGGTTAGGGATTAGCAGAAGCTAGGGGTCCTGAGAGGTGTGTATTTAGATCCTGAATTTTAAGTAGAGTGAGAAAAAATTTTCATGTTCGTGCACCTCCATATTAATTCTGAATTAAATGATCTCTTCCTATATAGTCTCAAAATGTGGAAGCCTGAAGGAGGTGGATCACTGTAATAGGCTAGCCTGGGAAAAATAATGAAATCCAGACCAGTTAATAATATAGAGTAAGACTGTCTCAAAACCAAACCAACTGAGCTAAAGCAATTTCAGGATGAATTGGAAATACAACCCATTAGTTTAATATATTAGGAAGAACTGCCAAGGAGTCACAAACACTCCAGTGATATCCATAAGAAGGGATCTGAATAGAAAGAAGTATAGCTGTGCTTCCACATGTCCCTCGGAGTGGGCAGGGCAAAGAACCAATGTGGTGGGTTCTGTAGTCAGCAGTTGGCCCCTTCCCTCTGGGAAGTCAGAAGTAGCTGTAGGCCAAATCAAGGAGCATGAAGTCTTTAGCATAATAGGGTCCATGGGGCTCTTGCATGTCCAGGAATGCCAGGGATTTTCCAGTTCTTATTAAAGAAATCTAGAGGTTCCAGAGGCCAGAGCAAGAAAGGCAAACAGGGTCTTGTGTCCCATGGTGGCTGCAGAGGTGGCAATGTTGGAAGTCAACCCTCTGATGTGAGCCTGTGTGAGCAACAGGAAACTAGCCAGGCAGGCATGTCCAAGGTCCAAATATAAATGTGTCTTAGTCAGGGTTTCTATTCCTGCACAAACATCATGACCAAGAAGCAAGTTCAGGAGGAAACGGTTTATTGAACTTACACTTCCACACTGCAGTTCATCACTAAAGGAAGTCAGGACTGGAACTCAAACAGGTCAGGAAGCAAGAGCTGATGCAGAGGCCATGGAGGGATGTTTCTTACTGGCTTGCTTCCCCTGGCTTGCTCAGCCTGCTCTCTTATAGAACCCAAGACTACCAGTCCAGGGATGGCACCACCCACAAGGGGCCCTCCCCCCTTGAGCACTAATTGAGAAAATGCCCCACAGCTGGATCTCATGGAGGCACTTTCCCAACTAAAGCTCCTTTCTCTGTGATAACTCCAGCCTGTGTCAAATTGACACAAAAAACTAGCCAGTACAAAAGGCTTGGGGACAAGATCCCTCTCCCTAGCGTTACAGCTCAGCAACAATAGCCAATCTTAGACTACTTTGGTAAAATAACTTATGTGCCTTATTCCATGAGGACAGGGTCCATATGAACCTTGGGGAATAGGATGTTTTCAGGGATAAATGCATTCTGTTGGCTGAGGCTAGGAAATTGGTGGTGTTCTATCTGCATGGGCATGAATTCCAGGTGCTATGTTACTTGACTCATTGCCTCTGATCACCTAGTTGTCGGTCATATTTAAGTACATTAAAGCAGGCATTGAGACAGGGAAGGAGTTAGTTATATGCCTGCTGTTTCAAACTCTGAGGTTTCCAGGGTTTGAGCATGTTCCACCTCACGTGTCCCATGGCTATTCTTCAGGTGGCGCTGTCTATGTGCCTTACATATAGGGAATTTTCAATGTTAGTAAACCCTCTCTCAGGCCATCATAGGGTAGCTGCTAAATAACTGTATTAGAACCGTATATGACTTTAGGGTTTTTGCAAAAATGATTTCTACTTCACTGTTCTCCTTTTCTGTTCTAATATGTACCATTGTCACATTAAATTTGGCATACTGTTATGTGTTACTGTAACCGTTTTCTAGGGAAACTACAGAAGAAGGGTCAAAAGTTGACTAAACATTTTTGGGTACCAAAAAATTGATATACTGAGGTGTGGGAAAGGATTGGAATGAAAGGTGGTAAAGGAAACTACAGTCAGGATGTAGAGTAAGTAAATTAATCTATAAACTTATTAACTAATAAAAAGATCCACAGATCATTTTGATGACCTAATGAATAGAAGTGTTCACTTGCACTGAAACCTACTTGTCAAGTTCAAGTCCTGAAATGCACAGAAATAATGCTGCGGGCCATCATGTACATCTGTAATTCCTACACTTCTTGAACAAGATGAGAGGTGGAGAAAGGAAAATATCCTGAGTCCTCACATGCCAGCCATAGTGTGTACAGCACACAGTAGTGAAGGAGACCCTGCCTCAAGAAAGTGCGAGCTAGGAACTACCTTCTAAAAGTTGTTCACTAAATCACACATGCCGTCATGTTACACATGTGCCTGGTAATAATAAAATGACAATGAAAATTAGAAAGGAGAACTAACAGCTATGAAGAGTCAAATAATTTAATTTGCACAAAGTCGAGTGTTTATGTAGTGATGCATCTTTTCTCGCCCCAATTATGTGTTGAATTTCTATGATTTAAAAATGCCTTTTGTAACTAAGAGATTTTCTTTGGTATCTGTGATAGACTCATATTCAAACTGAAAGTGAAGAATTGGAATCTACTCTTCCCACAAACAGTTAAGGAAAGAATAGCAGTGGCTATAGATTTTAAATAAAATATAGTAAAAAGGGACTTTGAGAAGGTCATTATATGACAACATTTGGGCCATCCCCACAACAGGAGAGAGTCATTTCAAATACACAGACACCAAAGATCATGGTCCATCTGTGTGTAAAGCAAATGTTAAGAGCTCTGAAGGGAGAGATCAACTCCAATACATATTTAAGAACTTTAACATCCTACTTTTAGCAATGGGAAGATCACCCAGACAGAAAATTAAATAAAGAAACAGCAAAGTAAAATTGTACCCTAGAGTGAACAGGCCTCATAGACATTCAGAGAGCATTCTACCTATCAGTAAGGATTACTGTCTCATCAGCATAGAGGATCTTTTCTGAGGGAGATCTTGTGGTGTAGCATAAAACAAAATGTAATAAAGCATCACTTTATGTAGTGATGCATCTTTTCTTGTCCCAATTATGTGTTGAATTTCTATGATTTAAAAATACCTATTGTAACTAAGAGATATTTCTTGGTATCCTTCATAGACTGATATTCAAGCTGAAAGTGAAGGATTAGAAGCTACTCTTCCCACAGTTAAGGAAAGAATAGCAGTTATACTTAAAGCAGTCATACTGAATAGCACTTCTGAACACAATAGAAATAAACTAAAAATTAATAAAAAGAAACATATTGGAAGCTAACTAACTTTTGAGTAAATAATGAAACAAAGAACATAGAATTAATTTTTTCCAAATTCTTAAAAGGCATGTGAATGGAAAGCAGCACATCCAAACATGGGATTCATCAGGGAACTAACATACAGATGCACAACTAGACTATGTCCAGAGACTGAGAGATTTTAGAATACTCAGTCCTAAATAGGCTTTCTCCATCAAATCCCCTACCACCCAGAGCTCAAGGAACTTCACTGAAGAGACAGAAATACTGTATGAGCCAGTAGGGATGGAAGACTACAAGAAAAGTAAGTCTTCTAGACCAGTGCACATATGAACTCACAGACACTAAGGCAGCATGCACAGGCCCTGCAAAAACCCAATCCAGATTTGAAAACTCCACCCAACCCAGCACTGAGAGTGGTATTTTTCTTGGGTTTCCTTCCCTACCCCAAAAGGTATCTCCAATTGACCACCATTTGTAATGGAACAATTATTTTTCTCCAAAGCAGTCTCACTGGGTGTACAAATTACATTCAAGGGTAGGCTCTGTTTCAGAAGTGGATGGCTAAAACAAAAAATGAACTCAATAGGGCAAAATTCCTTTGAGATACATCAAAAGCAAGAGCAAGAAGGGAACTATTTAAAGAGCAGCAATGGAGCTGGCGAGACAGCTCAGCAGTTAAAAATACTGAAAGAACCAGATTTGATTCCCAGCTCTTATGTGGGAGCACACAACAATCTCTAATTCCAGTTCTAGGAGATTTGACACTCTTTTCTGATCTCTAAGGCTCAATATGCACAAAGCACACAGACAGATTCACAGGAAACACACATACACACAAAATAAATAAATCTTTAAATACAATCCTTAAAAAGGTGAAATGATGTGCTAGATAATTTTATGTCAACTTGACACAAGGTTATAGTCATCTGAGTGGACGTAATCTCAATTGAGAAAATGTCAGAATAAGATTTGGATAGAAACAAGTCTGTAGGGCATTTTCTTAATTAGTGGTTGATGTGGGGTGGTTCCATCCCTGAATGTATGGTCCTGGATTTTAAAACAAAGCAGGCTGAGCAAGCCATGAGGAACAAACAAGTAAACAGCACCTCTCTCTAACATTTGCACCAGCTCTTTCCTTCAGGTTTCTGGCCTTTTAGAATTTCTATCCTGACTTCTATCATTGATAAAGAGTGATGCAGAAGGGTAAACTGAATAAACCCTTTCCTCTCCAAGTTGCTTTGGCCATGGTTTCATCACATCATTGATGACCTAACTAAGACATTTAGCCACTTGTCATTACCTCTAAAGGAAGTACAGCAATAAAAACTAAGGATACAATATAGGAAAGAAATAAAAACAGAGCACAAATAGTAGACAAAACAGAGAGAAAAAAGCAATTAATGTAAGAGCACATAAAGCCACATATTTCTCATACTCTGCCAATAAATTAGTGGGTGGCACTGACATTTTGAAATTTACTTATTAATTAACAGAGAATGGGCTCATCATTGAGTTCCAGAGAGGGTCACAGTATCATTTATGATGTACTGAGCACATTAGTAACACTGTACAATATAATTTGGTAAAAGGGAACTCAAATACATTAGATACCCTTGTTTATATGTTTAAATAAACAGTAAACTTAGCTTAGATTCCCTACTTCAACTTACAAATGCTCAACAGAATAAGAATTTGCAAAATTCAGACAAGTGGATACAATAGAACATTAAGGGCTGCCCATTCCATCATCAGTTTGGAGACATCATCAGACACCAAATGGGTTGTAGTAACACATGGATGCTTGACCACTTTCTTTTTTGTTGTTGTGCTTGGGTTTTTGTTTGTTTGTTAGGTTTTTGGGGTTTTTTTGTTTTTTTTTTTTTTTTGAGACAGGGTTTCTCTGTGTAGCCCTGGCTGTCCTGAAACTCACTCTGTACACCAGGCTGGCCTCAAACTCAGAAATTCTTTGCCTCTGTCTCCCAAGTTCTGGGATTAAAGAAATGCACCACCACTGTCCAGTTCACCACTTTTTTGATATCCCTTGCAATATTCTTTTTATTGTTGTGTACTATGTGCTGTGTAAATGTGGTGGTCTACATTATTTCTTAGCATTTATAGAGAACCGTTTGGGGACCTCCACTGGACAACACAATATGGTAAGTCTCAAATCCCTTATGAAAATCATAGGAACTACATACTCATACCACTTTGAATTTTTTCTACATTATAGATAATATCTAACACAATGTAATATTTATACAAATTGTTGTTAAGTTATATTCTTTAGGGCATAAAACAATTGTTCAATTTTCAATAGAGATATTTGTTGTAAATGTATGTTTGAGTTCAGATAAATCTGCATGTTTAAGAATAAATGAAGGCCACAAGACAACCTCAGACATCATTTCTCAGATGTCATCCACTAGCTTCTTTTTTAACCCCACCCCCATCCACTAGCTTTTGAAACAAGGCTCCTCAGTTTTCTGGAACTTGTCAAATAAGACAGACTGACAAGCATAACTTTTTAATATAAGCTGTGAGCATGGAATGCAGACCTGCTTGCTTCCAGGGTAGCCTCTTTACTGGCCAAAATCTTTTGTCAGAACCAGGTATTAAGATATGTCTTTGCCTTTGGGTTGGTTAAACCTGCAGGTGCAGAACTCTAGACATGGAGGACCAATGCATCTATCTATATGTTTGATGAAAATGAGATATGAGAAATTGTTTGAGTCACGTTCTATTTTTCCTAGCCAAAGTCAACTAGAAGAAAATTCTTCTTGCAAATGCATCAAGAAACTTTCTGGTAGATTGTTTCTACCAGAGCCTCTGCTTATGTTTGTACCATAAGCAGAGCCTGGGTCTATAGTTGGCCTATAAAAATATAAAGAATTAGGGCAATTGTTCTGTTCAATTGAGACCTCTACTGCTGTCCCTATGGGAATCTCCTAATTGATACTATTCGAATTAGTCTGGAATTGAGAGGGACAAAACAGCAGCTATTTTGAAATAATGAGAAACTTTCCCTGCTCTTATACACTAAACAAAACCTGTGCTATGGCCTCAAGTATTGTAATTCCCACATGAACAAAATTGGCCCAAATAATTACCCAATGCCTAGAGTAACATAAATAAAAGTTCTCTAGTTTATACATTTCCATGTATGAGGAAAGGACAAAGCAGAAAAAGTAAGTTACTAGTTACAGGAAAAGTTAATCAATGTTCAGCTTTTAACCATTTAGCAAAATAGCAAAGTTATTAAAGTTTCTCAAACTACTTAAACCTATTTAATGGCTCTGTTTTCAATAGCTAATGCCTATTAGATGCCTTTTCTTGTTTCTATGTTTTATAGGGTTTATATCAAGATGACTCTGAGCCCAAGTATTAGCTCTCAATTATGGTTTTACTCAGTTAAGGCATGCACCACATCAGCAGTATTTGCTAACAATCTGGGAATTTGTGAAAGCCTTTTGAACTTAAATGGGCATTCTACCTTGGTATTTCTGAGTTTTATTATTTAAGATAGAGATTGGACTTTGTATGGTTAGTCTTTTTGTTTGTTTGTTTTTTAGTTGAATATTTTGTTTATATTTTAAATATCATCCCCTTTCCCGGTTTCCCCTCTGCAAACCCCATATCCCATGTCCTTTACCCTGCTTCTATGAGGGTGCTCCCCCACCCACACACTCACTCCTGCCTCACTGCCCTGGCATTCCTCTACACTGGGACATCAACCTGTAACAGGATCAAGGGCTTCCCCTCCTATTGATGACAAATAAGGTCCCTTCAGCTCCTTCAGTGTCAGTCATTCCCCTAACTCTTCCACTGGGGGTGCCTTTGCTCAGTCCAATGGTTGGCTGTGGGCTTCCATTGGATACTCAGGAGAATATCTGGCAGGATTTGGCAGAACCTCTCAGGAGACAGTTGCATCAGGCTCCTGTCAGCAAGCACTTCTTGACATCAGCAATAGTGTCTGGGTTCGGTGTCTACATGTGGAATAGATCCCCAGGTGGGAAGTCTCTGGATTAGCTTTCTTTCAGTCTCTGTTCCACATTCTGTCTCTGTATTTCATTTAGACAGGAACATTCTGGGTTAAAATTTTGGAGATGGGTGGGTGGTCCCATCCCTCAACTGGGGGGGGGGGCATGCCTACTCTCTGGATATGGTCGCGACAGGATCTTTCTCCCATTTGTAGGTATTTCAGCTAATGTCATCCCCATGATGTCCAGAGAGGCTCTTGATTTTCTGGCATCTGTAGCTTTCTGGTTGCTACCCAAGTTTTTCATACCCATTGCTACACACCTCTGTTCAATTTCCTGACCCTCTGTACATATCCTCCGTCTGCTCCCATACCTAATTCTTTTTCTTCTTTTTCCCCTCTCCCTATTCTCTTCCTCCCCAGTCCCTCTCATCCTCCACTTCCCTTGATTATATTGTCCCCTGTTCTAAGTAGGACTGAAGCATCCACTCTTTGGTCTGCCTTCCTTTTGAACTTCATGTAGCCTGTAAGTTGTATTAGGGATATTCCAGGATATTTTTGCCTAACAGCCACTTACCAGTGAGTACATACCATCTGTGTTCTTTTGTGACTGAGTTATCTCAATATAGGTATTTCCTATATCCATTCATTTGCCTATGAATTTCGTGAAGTCATTGTTTTTAACAGCTGAGTAGTACTCCACTGAGTAAATATACCACATTTTCTGAGCTCATTCCTCTGTTGAGGGACATGTGGGTTCTTTCCAGCTTCTGGCTATTATAAATAAGGCTGCTATGAACATAGTGGAGCACACTGCTTATTACATATTGGAGCATCTTCTGGGTATATGCCTAGGAGTGGGATAGCTTGGTCCTCAGGTAGTACTATGTCCAATTTTCTGAGGAACCACCTGACTGATTTCCGGAGTGGCTGTACTGGCTTGGAAACCTACCAGCAGTGGAGGAGTGTACCTCTTCTCAACATTCTTGACAGCATCTGCTGTAACCTGGGTTTTTGATCTTAAGAGATTTTAAGGAAAAGTGATTATTGCTTCCTTTTATTTTTGTTGTTAGAGGTGGAATTATGTTTATGTGGCTATCTTCTAAGATGTAGTTTCCCTCCTTGTCTTTGAGTTTTCCATCTATTATCCTTTGTAGGGCTGGATTTGTGGAAAGATATTGTGTAAATTTGGTTTTGTCATGGAATATCTTGTTTTCTCCATCTATGGTAATTTATAGTCTTGCTGTGTATAATAGCCTGGGCTGGCATTTGTGTTCTCTTAGGGTCTGTCTCTGTGACATCTGCCCAGGATCTTCTAGCTTTCATAGTTTCAGGTGTAATTCTGATGTAAATTCTGCCTGTATTTTGGTGTAAATTCTGGTGTCAAGGGCTGCCTTTATATGTTACTTGATCTTTTTACCTTACTGTTTTTAATATTCTTTTTTTGTTTGTTTTGTGCATTTGGTGTTTGTACTATTAAGTGACAGGAAGAATTTCTTTTCTGATCCAATCTATTTGGAATTCTGTAGGCTTCTTGTATGTTTATGTGCATCTCTTTATTTAGTTTAGGGAAGTTTTCTTTTATTACTTTTGCTGAAGATGTTTACTGGCACTTTAAGCTATGAATTTTCACTCTTCTATACTTATTATCTTTTGGTTTGGTCTTCCCATTGTGTCCTGCATTTCCTGGATGTTTTGGGTTAGGAGCTTTTTGCGTTTTGCTTTTTCTTTGACTGTTATGTCAATGTTTTCTATGGTATCTTCTGCACCTGAGATTCTCTCTTCTATTTCTTGTATGCTGTTGGTGATGTTTGCATCTATGATTCCTGATCTCTTTCCGGGGTATTTTATCTTCAAGGCTGTGATTTATTTGCTGTTTCTATTTCCATTTTTAGATCCTAGATGGTTTTGTTCAGTTCCTTTACCTGTTTGGTTGTGTTTTCCTGTAATTCTTTAAGGGAATTTTATGTTTCCTTTTTAAGAGCTTCTACCTGTTTATTTGTGTTCTCCTGTATTTCTTTAAGGGAGTTATTTATGTCCTTCCTAAAGTCCTCTATCACCATCATGAGATGTCATTTTAAATCAGAGTCTTGATTTTCCAGTGTGTTGGAGTGTTCAGGGCTTGCTGTGGTGAGAGAACTGGGTTCTGATGATGCCCAATAGCTTTGGTTTCTGTTCCTTATGTTCTTGCTCTTGCTTCTCACCATCTGGTTATCTGTAGCGTTAGCTGGTCTTGCTGTATCTGCCTGTGGCTTGTCCCTCCTGAAGGCCTATGTGTCAGCCCTCCTGGGAGACCAGCTCTCTCTGGGTGGAATTTGGGCATGGAGAACTGTGGCACAGGGTCATCTCTTAGCATAGAAGGAAACTGGAAGGATCCTGGGTATGGTTAGTCTTAATCTTGTCTTTTGTATTTGGGGATATCTTGAACAAGTACTAAAAGAAGACATGTCACTCATAGTTCACTATATGTAAAATAAGCAGGACTCATTGTGAGTTTTCCACCTGGTACACCACTTAAACATCTTACCACTTATTTATTTATTTTATTTATTCCTTAGAAAGAAGTAACAGATATCGATATCCTCTCTGTTTTCTTTAAAGATATGACAAATATATGGAATAGAGAAGAAAGGGGATTTTGCTCAATTTTACAATTTTTTTGGATAATATCATTAATGGCATATCAAAGTGCTCTATAAAAGAAAAAGACTCATACTTGGAAGTTTGGTTCCAAGAAAAGAGATTAGAAGGTAAATAAATGTAGAAACCTTAATATGCAGACAAATGAATTAATGAAATTATCACATTTATGTCTGCTATTATGCACCTAAATAAAGAGACCCACTTGTAGTTTGTGGAAAAATCAGTGAATCCACACTCTTTAAATAATGGCATGCCATACAAGAAGAAATTTTGTGCTTGGTGCTTGGTTAGCTTTTCTGTTGAATACTGGTCCTCGGAAGACTCAAGTATGTACTGATTCACATTAGAGAACCAAAAATAGACCCAAGTCATGGGAGCATCAGTATTGAACTAGGTGAACCAATGAGTATATTGAGAGTACTTACAGAAATATGTGTGTGGAGCATAAATGACTCATAGATAATTACTGGAAGTCCATACCAGATGGGTGATGGTTTACAAAATCTGGAAGCCTGGAGCTCACTGCTTGATTTGAAGGCAGCTTGGCAGATCAGACTGTATCTTCTAGGCATCTTGGTTGATCTGATGATCACCTTGACAGCCCATACCCCTTATATAAACTTGAGGAAGATGTTTCATCATCTCATTTTTAGGGACTTTCTGGCGTTTCTGAATTGAGTCCTAATGAAGCCCCAGGTAGAACTTAATGCATGTTATGGAGTTGCCATCCAGGACTCAAATAACCAACTCTAAAGAAATGGAAATTTATATACACAGTGGTTTTACACAAAGGAGAATTCCTCAAGGTGAGTAGATACTGTTGGAAAAAGTTGATCCTCTCAGTACGACAGAGAATCGCCATCCATGGGAACATCTTACTACCATCTCTGTAGAAAACCTGCCTGTTGGACTGTCATCATTGTTCCAGGGCTCTGTATATTTTTTCTAGTATTATGCAAGAAGATATGAATTAACACATGTAGGGGAACTGTTCTTTGTATATATGGTAATGGGTGGACTTCCATGCCTATTAATACTCATCCATTTAGCAAATATTTTGAGATAGTTTTCATGTTTCAGGCACTCTAGCATACTGTGATAATACAGCATTGGTGAGACAGAATTGCTGCTGTAAGCACTATTTCACAGGCAGTAATAATTATATCTTGCACGTACAGTGTCAAAATAGAAGTTGGAGTAAAGGACTATGGAAGATCGTCCTGAAACATGGCAGAGGAAAGCCTACAATCTTTCTGGAAAGACAGGAAAAGGAAACCCTAGACCAAAACATATTTCAGCTGAGCTTTAAAGGATAAAAGCACATATTATTCAGAACAGAACAAAAGTAACACAGGATACACTGGGCAGTATTTCCAAATCTTTGTGGAATGATCATACTTGGGTAAGTTGAAATTATGTAACTGAACAAAGGTTGTATGAAAAAAGATTAAGAGAGGTCTCTATTTTGAGTTATTTTGGGGATATAAAGTAGTTATAAAATTATTTAAGAATGAGTTCATCATGAAAAGAAATTTTCCCAGTGGGATTATTCCAGTGCTTGTAGGAGAAATTATATAGCTAATGACTCAAGAGAGGTCAGAGTGATGGGTATGTAGCCATGTGCTTGTTAATCTTTCAAGGGACTGGAATTTGCTTTTCTTACCAAATACACAGCACATCCAGTGACTTACAACCACCTAAAATTCTAGATTCAGGTGATATGATACCCTCTTCTGTTATCTATATACATGTGTGAGCACATCATTGCATGTGTCTGTATGCACATATGTGTGTGAGTGTTCATACACACACAGCAACTGGCATATAGAGATAGAAATAAGATGGATTTTCTAAAATTATGAGACTGATTTCCTGGGAAATCAAAAGAAAAGGATTGATAGTATACAGTCTAAACAAGATTAAAGATGCATATAAAGGCATGTCATTAATAAGTGTGGCCATGTGACAAGGGGTAAATATCTAAAGTGATGTGTAAACCATTGGATGAAAGTCAGAGCAGAGTTAATTACAGAACTGCATTTGTCTGTGTCTTCCAACCCCATATCTACTCTCTTATATTTCTTCACTAGTTTGCTAGATTGATGCTCTGTATTCAATATACTTGCTTATTACCTATCATCTACAAGGTCTGTCCAAGAAAAATATCAATAAAGCAATAAGAAGAAAGACATCATCTAGGCCAGGGTAACTGTTTCCCTTGTGTGACCACTTTGAGCTACAAGATCATGGAAGCACCAACCTGGTGGATTAAATTTTTCATGGCTCTGCTGGGTAAAGCTGTTTCTTCATTCACATCCTTGACTCTAGTCATGTCTTCTCATTATTTGCACAATATAAAACCCATCCACTTGTCAGACTACAGAACCACCTATTGTAAATATAAGCCTAGTTAATAAAATTCTGGCAACTATTATATCCTGAAATGTATCTGTTTCTTACTGGGATCTACAAAAAATAGTTCAAGATTGAGTTATGAGGACATATACAGGAATACTCTCCACATTTTCAAGATGTTTATTTATAAAAGGTAACCAAAGGAAACAATTGCAATTGAAAACAGTTGGACATGCAAAGAATAGATTGAGCATAGCAAAATATGATCATTTCTATGGAGATGAGGAGGCCCCCTGTTCATGAAATGTTGATTATAGCAAAGGAAAGGCAGTAATATCTTACTAGCTTTTCACAAAGCCTACATTTTGAAAAATCTCAGTCTATCATTCTATCCAACTTCAATAGCTATGCATGGCAAAGGAGGTAAGATTCCTAACACTAACTTTGAATTTGTCATATAAGGAATGTGTGTGGCATTGCCACCTCCAATTTCTAAACTGAATAATGAAAGTCACTGGAAGTGTTGGTTTGGATTTGTTATGAAACTGGCAAATGACTCTGGTGGATCACACATTTAGTGCATTGTAAAATAAACAGGTGAAGTTACCCTATCCAAGCGAATCAATGGAAAGGAATAAGAGAATGAAGAACAGCACACATGGCAGATGTAAACAAACACAATTCTTTAGTCTTATGTTGCAGCATTTACCACACTTCTAAGAAAGCCCCTGCTATGCAGCAACTTCCACTAAGCTGAAACATTCCAGCCTTGAGGGAAGCTCATCGAGTTTTAAAATGTTCTAAAAGGAGATTAAGACTCAAAAAAGTCAACAAATCAAAAGTCTCAGGAACGCCTTGAAACTTATCAGATACACAAGGCCCCTCCAAAGGTTATATAAGCAATAAGCAATAAAGATTGATGTGGACAGCTTCCCAAAGTGTAGATCTGTAGAAGTTGCCTTTGAGTTATCCATGCTCCTATAAGTAACTACTCATTTATTATCCAATAAAATGATTAATGGAATAATTGTTCTAGCTTGTCAACATTCTATGTGTGTTAATAAGCTCCCACAGTAATGTCACATCACATTAGGTAGCCAGGATGAACTATATTATTCATCATGTATTTACCACATTGTAAATTGGTATTATGTATTATGCTTCTACAAATTTCATCTTATTTTTTAAGTGATTGACTTTTCCTCCATATTAAAAGCAGTCAAGTCTATTTTTGTTAACAGAATGTGTTACAGCCCTTAGATTCCTTTATTTATCTGATGATTGGTGCAAATAGTGCCCAGTATGAATTCAGGTAGAGAAAGGGCTCACTGTGCAGAAAGATATTTATCAATGACTTTTCCATGGAACAAACCCAGTAAAAAATTGGTTGAGGTTGAAGAATGCATGCCGTAGTTCTTATATAAAAGTGATCGAGGTCTTATGACCATTTTTGGTTGTGGAGTTGGCTCAGTTCATTGTACAGACCGTGAAAAATTGCAATACCTTAAACACACACACACACACACACACACACACACACACACACACACACACACACACACACACTGCTTTCATTTGCCAAAAGTGCTAGATGGTCAGAAGAGTGTAAGATAAAATATGTCTAGCTTTCAGAGTCTAGTGTATTTTTTGCTGATTTGTTCTAAAATTGTCCAAATAACTGTAATACACAGAGAAATAACTATGGGGTTGAGTTTGAAAGGTGTAAACAGGATGACTGCAAAATTTATAGGAATTTGGAGTTTGAATAAGTTACTTCCCAACTCGTCTAAAACGAAAAAAAAAAAAAAACAAAAACAAAAACAAAACTAAACTAAGTAGCACCCCAGAACAGAGAAAGATTATAACCAATTACCTTAGTACTCCTCAGTTTTTGATGGCATACCCCAAGTCCAGAGGAAAAAGCAATGTAAATGAAAAGGGCATGTATTATAACACATACCTAAGGGCCCCCATGATACTCATGTCTTTTAACTTTTCAGATAGATCATCAATCTTTCTTCAATATCCTTAATTCCAGTATCTATCTCTCCATTTTGATTAAATTATCTTAGAATCCATGGGAAAGCTTCTGTATAAAGATGTCTCGGTAATATTGAGTCTAGGTCATCACCGTCTCTTAGTTCTGTAATGTTACAGCAGATTACTGGATTTTATAGTCTAATGGATGCCATACACAGGTAGGTCGCTTGAAAGCCATGGTAGTGACTGAAAGAGAAAGATCCCCCATCTTCCATGGCAAAAATCTTTTTTTTTTTTTTGGTCTGTTTCTAGGATTACAGCTCTTCATAGTCAGCTAATTAAGAAAGGCCTAGCCTGGCTCATGCTTCTCTTTCTAACTCTTGTCCAATTTTCCTTGTAGTGACAACTGCCCTGGTTAAGGCTCTACAAAAAAGGCGGTCATATTGTATCCTCTTTTTTGAAAGCTGGGTATGCTTAATATTTGTTAGAATCAAGCATACTCTTTAAAGGGAGCAATACCTAATACTTGGTAGCAATATTCTATGTTAGATTATAATATTATAATAAATATCTTGCCAGAAGAAAATTATATAAGGAATAAAACTTACAAAAGAAAAATGCCTTTAATCCCAGCACTTGGGAGGCAGAGGCAGGCAGATTTCTGAGTTCAAGGCTAGCCTGGTCTACAGAGTGAGTTCCAGGACAACCTGTCTCAAAAAAAAAAAAAACAAATAAACACACACACACACACACACACACACACACAAAATAAAAAAAATAAAAAACAAAGAAAGAAATAAAGAAAAGAAAAAAAAAGAAAAAAGAAAAAAAAATCAACAGCTTGTAGTTTTAAAAGCATTTTCAGGTACCTAGGCAATATAATATTTTAATCCATGTGACTGTAGAACTTGTAAAAATCATATCATGTTTAAATTTCTCATATTACAAAGGAAAATCTCTAACATCAGAGCTAAAGATATTTGCTATCATTTAGTTCCAAAACTGTGCTAAAAGCTTGTTCTTTGTAAAAAGATAGGGTCGAACTGTGAAATGTCATCCCTTAGACTTGAATCACTGCAATAATCAAATTACAACAGGCCTCTGCCTACTCTTCACTCACAGGAGACTGAGTCTATCAACAAGCGGTCAAGGAGGGAGAAGGAACTCATGGGGATTTACCCTTTAGAGCTGAACTATTGGTTATTGAAAGATTCTAGGAGAGGATGAACTGGCTTTAGCTGCATGGATACTACTGACCTTGCCAGACTACCAGAGATAGCTAGTCACACCAAGGCAACTGTTTAATCCCAGTGGGTTACAGACAAAGTGAATAGACATGAACACAAGAGATATATTTGCAGGGAGGGAGAAACAAGATACACATGGTCATAGACATGTGGGTATAAAAGTATTCTATAAATGTTGCCTATATATGCAAAACTGAACTTAATAAAAACTGAAACACACATACAGATACACACACACACAAATACACCCCCCCCACACACACATACCATGCACATGAAGCCTGGCTCCCAATTTAGCACTGTCAGAAGTGAGTGAGAGATTTCAGTCTTTGAAGGGGTTCCCACAGCAGAGACTGTAGGATAGCATCTTCTTTATTGTTACTATGAGGTAAACAAGAATCATGAAACTTATGTTCCTGCTTAGATGTGCTGAGCCAACATAGGCCCAAAGCAACAGGAACAAATGATTATAACTGACACTTCTGGAACAACAAATTCAAATAAATTTTTCCTCTGAAAGTTTATTTTGGTATGTGTGTAATTGTGGACATATATGTAAATGTGTACACTAGAGATAAGTCCTAGATATATTTCTCAATCATTATCCAAATGTTCTGTTGAGACAGGGTTTCACTTTTGGCCAGAACTTACGAATTTGAATTGCCTGGCTAGCAAGTTTAGGGATCCAATTTCTCTGTCTCCACAGGGCTAAGATTTTAAGTGTATGAGATTACACCCAGATTTTTCAAATGGGTTCAAACTCAGGCTTTAACGCTTCATTAAAACACTGTGCAAAGAGATCCATAGCTGTCTTCCTCTTTTGGATTTGGTTTGTTTAAGTATTTTTTGTAGTACAGGAAAGATTACCAAAATGGTACTTGTCCAGATGATGCCATAGCTCTAACATGGGTGAAATGGAACTGAGTTTAGATGCCTGAAATCATAGCTCTACTCCTTGAATAGGCTGGTGAATATATCCGTCATAGTGTTATAAGAAATTGCACAGATCCAATAATAGTCCCTGAAGAGAGTATGCATTAATAGGAAAGGGCAAAGATGTATATGATATGTATATACACATATATCATTTATATATGAGAGAACATATATCAGAACTGGAGTGCCATATAGAACAGTGAAAAGTAAAGAACAAAGATGTGTGTACATACATACATATGTGTATATATGTGTGTGTATATGTGAGAGAATATATCTGATCTATATCTATAATTATATCTATATCTATCTCTCTCTCTCTACACACACACACACATGCATGCACACACACACACATCATATACATATACATATACATATACATATACATATACATATACATATATATATATATATATAAGACTTGATAGTGCCATATAGAACAGTGAAAAGTAAATTCAACCATGTATTTAAGATATGTGATGATCTTTACTCAAAACAACAATATTTGTTATTAATATAGTGAATTCAGTGGACAGGCTTCTGCTTTTCAATTGACCCTTAAATTTTTCACATTTTATATATATATATATATATATATATATATACTGTACATTGCATTTCATTATATAAGAACATTTTCGTGTAAGTATAGCATGTATACACCAAGCATAGCTCTCCCACTCACACCTACTTCTTATTACTCCCCCTAGTCAATCCCTTCTTCTCCCCTCTCCTTTCATGTCATGTTTACACACATGGTTTTATATCTACATAGAGAAAAGACATGATATTTGACATCCTAAGAAAAGTTTGATTCAATATCAATATCCCTCACTGTAAATATAAATATATTTTAAAATGGTTTTCTTTTATTCCTGTAACCATGAGTTTGTCAGTGTGTGTATATTATGTGTGTATAGGATGAAGGTGAGGACAGATAAGGGCATCAGGTCCTGTGGTACTGGAGTTTAAGGCAATTATGAGTCACCCAAGATAGATGCTGGGAACTGAACTCAAATTGTAGTCATTTCATAGGAAGTTGTGACATACTCTGTCCCATTTAGATCCCGAGTAAATGAAACAGAGGCATAACATTTTATTAACAAGCTGCTAGCTTTATACTGGGAAAGTTCTGAGCTATTCTAATCCAACTAGTTTATTGATAACCAGATACGTGGCCTGCTAGTTGGCAACTGAGTCTTGCTTTTTCCTACGTGTGTCCACAGGGCAAGCTTTTCTTGGCCACATGATCATGGTCCATCCTCACAGGCCATCCTGTCTCATGGTGACCTTTTTCCTTTCCTTGTACTTCCCTCTCCTCATGGTTACTACTTAAGATCTCCTCACTTGATCCAAAGTTCTACCTTCTGGCACCCGTGCCCAGTCACAGGTTCTAGCTTTTTATTTACCAATCAGGGATTATTGGGGAGTATTTTTTATAGCACCTTGGTCAATACAATACAAAGTCTAGACTGCAACCTGATCTTGAGGTACAGAACTCAGCATCTGAACAACACAGCACAAAAAGTCAACCCAAACAAACTTAAGCCCCTTAGAAGAGCAGTGAGTGTTCTTAAAAGAGCCATTTATTCCCATTCACAACTACAATTTTTATGGCTAAAACCTCTTATACATATACATATTTTTCATCGTTAAAACTCTCCATCATTTTATATATCAAGTGGAAGGCACATCTGGATTTTGGAGTGCTGAAACATACATGAATGTTATCCTTTCCTGCTTGGGGACTTCAAAGTTGATTCCATAAATTAGCTGTTGTGAACATTGTATCAGTAATAGCTGTAAGGGAATATTCTTGTAAAATGTTGACTTTAGGGTAATTACTCTGAAGTTATATAGCTGGGTCATAAGGAATATCTACTTAGAGTTTTGTACCAATTTTCATCATGACTGGGCAGGTTTGCATTCCCATTCCAACCAACAGTGTTATGTATCCCCTAAAGACATTTTCTCTTGATCCTATCATCTAGTATGTTGACTACCTGAGATTTTAAGATTTCTTAAGACATCTTTTACCTACTATAACTACTATGAATAGAGATTATATAATCTATAACTAAGAACCATAAAAGGTAAAGTGAGTTTTTCTAAGAATGATTGTGGGAGATATATCAGAGACAGAAGTTGGGATTATTCCCTTTGATCCTGCTTTGGTTTAAAATATGGTAGTTGATTTAGTCATAGAAAGCAGAACACTGAGAGTTACTCTGAGATACACTATGATGAAAGACTTATTGAATTTTTGCCTTTGGGGAAGATGTGGCTACCAAAGGCCAAAGAAGCTTTGGAGTGGGAGGTTGTATAGGAAATTACAAAGTCTGTAGTGACAGAGAAAATGAGCTGTTGCTTTCTATTGTAGTTGAAATCATAAAAGAAACAAGATATTTTTCTTGATCTGATAGTTCAGATTCAGGTCTTACATAAATACCCAGTTTGTCCAACAATGCTGAGAGTCTTAGGCAGATGGACTGACTATGAATATACTTACTAGATGATGTCCTTTGAATTCCCGCCATTTTATGGGCTGGCAATTTACAGTATGATTCTCTGTTGAGACGTTTGGTTGTGTCATGAGATGGAATTGATAAGCAGCAACATGTCCACAAAAGTGATGGATGCTCAGTATGGTGTGTTGCTAAACTTTACTGTAGGTTAAGTGCAATAAGTGCAATTCTGAGTTGTAGTATTCTCATAGCTTGTTGAGCACATGTGGGTCCTAACAGAGGAAGCATCTTTTTGTCCAACAGTTGAAGATTTAGCAGCTACTCCATCCCCAAGTTTATGAGCTACAATATTTTAAGGTCTTTTTTTTATATTTTTATTTTCTATATTCTTTGTTTACATTCCAAATGATTTCCCCTTTCCCGGATCCCCCCTCCCCATATGTCCCATAAATCTTCTTCTCTCCATCCATTCTCCAATCATCTCCCTCCTTTTTTCTCTGTCCTTATATTCCACTCCAATACTAGATCAATCCTTTCCAGGATCAGGACCTTCTCCATACTCCTTCATGGGAGTCATTTGTTATGCGATTTGTGCCTTGGGTATTCAGGGCTTCTGGGCTAATTAATACCACTTATCAGAGATTGCATTCCATGTATAATCTTTTGTGACTGGGTTACCTCACTTAGGATGATATTTTCCAGATCAAATCATTTGCCTAAAAAATTTATGAATTTATTGTTTCTAATTGCTGAGTAGTATACCATTGTGTAAATATACCACATTTTCTGTATCCATTCCTCCTTTGAGGGGCATCTGGGTTCTTTCCAGCTTCTGGCTATTATAAATAAGGCTGCTCTGAATATAATGGAGCATGTGTCTTTATTGCGTGCCAGGGAATCCTTTGGGTATATGCCAGGAGAGGTATAGCAGGGTCCTCCGGAAGTGGCATATCCAGTTTTCTGAGGAACCACCAGACTAATTTCCAAAGGGGCTGTACCATCTTACAGCCCCACCAGCAGTGGAGGAGTGTTCCTCTTTCTCCATATCCTTGCCAATACCTGCTGTCTCCTGAGTTTTTGACCTTAGCCATTCTGACTGGTGTAAGGTGAAATCTCAGGGTTGTTTTGATTTGCATTTCCCTAATGACTAATGATGTTGACCACTTCTTAAGGTGCCTCTCGGCCATCTGAATTTCTTCAGGTGAAAATTCTTTGTTTAGATCTGTGCCCCATTTTTTATTGGGTTATTTGGTTCCCTGGGGACTAACTTCTTGAGTTCCTTGTATATATTGGATATTAGCCCTCTATCAGAAGTAGGGTTGGTGAAAATCCTTTCCCAGTTTGAGGATGCCATTTTGTCCTTTTAACAGTGTCCTTTGCTTTGCAGAAACTTTGTAATTTGATGAGGTCCCATTTGTCAATTCTTGATCTTAAAGCATAAGCTATTGGTGATCTGTTCAGGAACTTACCCCCCCCCCCGTGCCCATGTCCTCTAGGGTCTTCCCTAGTTTCTTTTCTATTAGTTTCAGTGTGTCTGGTTTTACATGGAGGTCCTTGATCCACTTGGAGTAAAGTTGAGTACATGGAGATAAGAATGTATCAATTCACATTCTTCTGCATGCTGACCTCCAATTGATCCAGCACCATTTGTTGAAAAGGCTATCTTTTTTCCAGTGGATGTTTTTGACTCCTTTGTCGAAGATCAAGTGACCATAGGTGTGTGGGTTCATTTCTGGATCTTCAATTATATTCCATTGGTCAACTTGTCTGTCACTGTGCCAATACCATGCAGTGTTTAATACTATTGCTCTGTAGTATTGCTTGAAGTCAGGGATACTGATTCCCCCAGAATTTCTTTTGTTGTTGAGAATAGTTTTAGCTATCCTGGGTTTTTTGTTATTCCAGATGAATTTGAGAATTGCTTTTTCTAACTCTGTGAAGACCTGAGTTGGGATTTTGATGGGGATTGCATTGAATCTGTAGATTGCTTTTGGCAAGATGGCCATTTTAACTATATTAACCCTGACAATCCACGAGCATGGCAGGTTTTTCATTTTCTGAGGTCTTCTTCGATTACCTTCTTCAGAGACCTGAAGTTCTTCTAATATAAATCTTTCACTTGTTTGGTTAGAGTCACACAAAGATACTTTATATTGTTTGTGGCTATTGTGAAGGGTGTCATTTCCCTAACTTCTTTCTCAGCCTGCTTATCCTTTGAGTATAGGAAGGCAACTGATTTGCTTGAGTTGATTTTATAACCAGCCACTTTGCTGAAGTTGTTTATCAGCTGTAGGAGTTCTCTGGTGGAGGTTTTTGGGTCGCTTAAGTAGACTATCATGTCATCTGCAAATAGTGATAATTTGACTTCTTCCTTTTCAATTTGTATCCCCTTGACCTCCTTATGTTGTCTAATTGCTCTAGCTAGAACTTCAAGTATTATATTGAAAAAATATGGAGAGAGAGGACAGCCTTGTCTAGTCCCTGATTTTAGTGGGACTGCTTCAAATTTCTCTCCATTTTGTTTGATGTTGGCTACTGGTTTGCTGTATATTGCTTTAACGATGTTTAGGTATGGGCCTTGAATTCCTGTTCTTTCCAAGACTTTTAGCATGAAAGGATGCTGAATTTTGTCAAATGCTTTTTCTGCATCTAATGAGATGATCATATGGTTTTTTCTTTGAGTTTTTTTGTGTAGTGGATAGGATTGATGGATTTCCTTATATTGAACCATCCCTGTATCCCTGGGATGAAGCCTACTTGATCATGGTGGATGATCGTTTTGATATGTTCTTGGATTCGGTTGGCAAGAATTTTGTTAAGTATTTTCGCATCAATATTCATAAGAGAAATTGACCTGAAGTTCTTTTTCTTTTTTGGATCTTTGTGTGGTTTTGGTATCAGCGTAATTGTGGCTTCATAGAAGGAATTGCATAGAGTTCCTTCTGTTTCTATTTTGTGGAATAGTTTGAAGAGTATTAGTGTTAGGTTTTCTATGAAGGTTTGATAGAATTCTGCACTGAAGCCATCTGGTCCCGTGCTTTTTTTGGTTGGGAGACTTTCTATGACTCTTTTTATTTCTTCTGGTGTTATGGGACTGTTTAGTTGATCTATTTCATCCTGATTTAGTTTTGGTGTCTGATATCTGTCTAGGAAACTGTCCATTTCCTTCAGATTCTCCAGTTGTGTTGAGTTTAGGCTTTTGTAGTAGGATCTAATGATTTTTTGAATTTCCTCAGTTTCTGTTGTTATATCTCCCTTTTTATTTCTAAGTTTGTTAAGCTGGATACTGTCTCTGTGCCCTTTGGTTAGTCTGGCTAAGGGTTTATCTATCTTGTTGATTTTCTCAAAGAACCAGCTCCTGGTTTTGTTGATTCTTTGTATGGTTCTCTTTGTTTCTATTTGATCGATTTTGGCCCTGAGTTTGATGATTTCCTGCCTTCTACTTCTCCTGGGTGAAATAGCTTCTTTTTGTTCCAGGGCTTTCAGGTGTGTCATTAAGCTGGTGGTGTATGCTCTCTCCATTTTCTTTTTGGAAGCACTCAGGGCTATGAGTTTTCCTCTTAGCACTGCTTTCATTGTGTCCGATAGATTTTGGTATGTTGTGTCTTCATTTTCATTGTGTTCTAAAAAGTCTTTAATTTTTTTCTTTATTTCTTCCTTGACCAAGGTATCATTGAGTAGAATATTGTTCAGTTTCCACGTGTATGTGTGTTTTCTGTTGTTTTTGTTGCTATTGAAGACCACTTTTACTCCATAGTGATCTGATAGGAGATATGGGATTAGTTCGATCTTCTTCTATTTGTTGAGGTCTGTCTTTTGACCAGTTATATGGTCGATTTTGGAGAAGGTACCATGAGGTGCTGAGAAAAAGGTATATTCTTTTGCTTTAGGATAGAATGTTCTATATATATCTGTTAAATCTAATTGGTCCAAAGCTTCAATTAGTTTCATTGTGTCCCTGTTCGGTTTCTGTTTTCCTGATCGGTCCATTGAGGAAAGTGCAGTGTTGAAGTCCCCCACAATTATTGTGTTAGGTGCAATGTGTGCTTTAAGCTTCAGTAAAGTTTCTTTTATGAATGAGGATGCCCTTGCATTTGGAGCATAGATGTTCCAGATTGAGAGTTCTTCTTGTATTTTTCCTTTGACCAGCAAGAAGTGTCCCTCAGCATCTCTTTTGATGACTTTGGGTTGAAAGTCAATTTTATCTGATATTAGAATGGCTACTCCAGCTTGTTTCCTGAGACCATTTGCTTGTAAAATTGTCTTCCAGCCTTTTGCTCTAAGGTAGTATTTGTCTTTGACCCTGAAGTGTGTTTTCTGTATGCAGCAAAATGTAGGGTCCTGTTTATGTATCCAGTCTGAGTCTATGTCTTTTTATTGGGGCATTGAGTCCATTGATGTTAAGATATATTAAGGAATAGTGATTATTACTTCCTGTCCTTTTTGATGTTATTTTTTAAAATTTGATTGGTTAACTTCTTTTGGGTTTGATGAGAGAAGGTTACTATCTTGCTTTTTCCAGGGTGAAGTTTCCCTCCTTGTATTGGTGTTTTCCTCCTATTATCCTTTGTAGGGCTGGGTTTGTGGATAGATATTGGGTAAACTTGGTTTTGTCATGGAGTATCTTAGTTTCTCCATCTATGGTGATTGAGTGTTTTGCTGGGTATAGTAGTTTTGGCTGGCATTTGTGTTCTCTTAGAGTCTTCATGAGATCTGCCCAGGATCTTCTAGCCTTCATAGTCTCAGGTGAAAAGTCTGCTGTGATTCTGATAGGTCTTCCTTTATATGTTACTTGGCCTTTTTCTCTTACTGCCTTTAATATTCTTTCTTTGTTTAGTACATTTGGTGTTTTGATTGTTATGTGACGGGAAGTATTTCTGTTCTGGTCCAGTCTGTTTGGAGTTCTGTAGGCTTCTTGTATATTCATGGGCATCTCTCTCCTTAGGTTAGGGACGTTTTCTTCCATAATTTTATTGAAGATATTTGCTGGCCCTTTAAGTTGTAAATCTTCACTCTCATCTATGCCTATAATCCTTAGGTTTGGTCTTCTCATTGTGTCCTGGATTTCCTGGATATTTTGGGTTACAAGTTTTTTTTTTCCTTTTGTATTTTCTTTAACTGTTGAGTCCATGGTTTCTATGGTATCTTCAGCATCTGAGATTCTTTCTTCTATCTCTTGTATTCTGTTGTTGATATTTGCATCTATGTCCCCTGATTTCTTCCCAAGGTTTTCTATCTCCAAAGTTGTCTCCCTTTGAGTGTTCTTAGTTGTTTCTACTTCTGATTTTAGATCCTGGATGGTTTTGCTTAGCTCTTTCACTTGCTTGTTTGTGCTTTCCTGTAATTCTTTAAGAGCTTTTTGTGCTTCCTCTTTCATTACCTCAGCCTGTTAACCAAAGTTCTCCTGTATTTCTTTAAGTGATTTTTCCATTTCCTCCTTATTGGCTTTTGTATTCTCCTGGATTTCTTTCAATGATTTTTGTGTTTCCCTTGCAAGGGCTTCTAACTTTTGATCCATTTTCTCCTGAATTTCTTTAAGTATGTCCTTCATGTGTTCCTGTACCAGCATCATGACCAGTGATTTTAAATCCAAATCTTGTTTTACTGGTGTGGTGGGGTATCCAGGACATGCTGATAAAGGAGAATTGGGTTCAGATGCTGCCATATTGCCTTGATTTCTGTTAGTGACATTCCTGCGTTTGCATTTTGCCATCTAGTTCTCACTGATGTTAGTTGGTCTTGTCAATTCTGGACTCACCAGTGCAAGCTGCCCCTTCCCAGGTTGCCTGTGATGCACAGCTGACCTCCTGCACTGCCTGGAGACAGGGTGCTGTGGCCCAGGCTGTTCAGATCCAGAAGCAGACACCTGAAAGCTCCAGCAGGGGCCTGCTGGACTCACCAGAGCACACTGACTCCTCCCAGCCAGCCTCCTGGATGCCCCTCTTGGGTCTTGCAGGACCTGGGGATGTGGTGATGCAGCCCAGGGTGTTCTGGATCCCAAAGCAGAGATCTGAGGGCTCCCACCGAGACCTCAGGACTGGAACCTAAGCTCCATGCTGCTGGAGCAAGCTGTGCGCTCCCAGTCTCTTAAGGTCTTATAATTATGATTTTGCTAAAGATTATCTAGTTCTTCCACATCTCTACCATCTGTATTATTATACATATATTTCTTTTTGCCCTAAAACAAAGAAACAAACAAATGAAAAACAGAAATTAATTTAAATTCAGAGGAAGAGGCATTTGCTTATCTGTATTGTTAAATGCCTGGGATTAGGTTTATTGAAAACTAAATATAGCACTGAATTAAGTGACAATAAAATACACAATGATTAAAAATTTGAAGCTTGGGATCTAAGAGCACTGACTGGTTTTGCAGAGTACCTGGGTTTGATTGCCAGCATCCACATAGCAACAAAAATTATATGTAACTTCAGTCCCAGGGGATACAACACTGTCTTCCCATCTCTAAAACATCAGGCACACATGTTGTACATAAACAAGTGAACGCAAAGCACCTGTAGCCATAACAATTTTTAAAGAAATGCTGTGCTGGGTCTTCAGAAAGATCTATTTCCTATTTTCTGAGGAAACTCCAGATTGATAAATCTTCATGAACACCCAGGTATACCACTCTTGGGAATATACCCCAAAGATGCCCCACCATGCCACAGGGGCACCTGTTCCACTATGTTCATAGAAACCTTATTTGTGATAGCCAGAAACTGGAAATAACCTACATGTCCCATGATAGAAGAATGGCTACAGAAAAATGTGGTTCATTTACACAATGGGACACTACTCAGCTATTAAGAATGAGGACATCCTGAGTTTTGCAGGCAAATGGATGGATCTAGGAAATATCATCCAGAGTGAGGTAACTCAGACCCAAAAGGACATACATGGTATGTATTCACTAATAAGTGAATATCAGCCAAAAAAAGTACAGAATACCTGAGATACCGTCCACAGAACTCAAAAAGGTCAACAAGCTGAAGTGCCCGAGTGAGGACACCTCAGTTCCATGTGAGAAAGAGAAGAGAGCAATCACAGGTGAGGAGGGAGTGAGGAACTTGGGAGGGAAAGTGGATGGGGCTGGGGAGATTGGAGAGAGGTGGGAGAGGTTTCCCTAATCTGAAATTGGGGGAGGGAAAAGGACTGAAACCCTGAAGGCCAGCAGAAAGAATGGAGACAGGCAGCCTCAGGAGGTAGGAGGTTGGGGGCTCCCTTCAGACTGCACCAGGCACCTGGGGAGGTGATGACTCTCAGAATTAAAAGGGATGAACCTTGAATGAAATGTCTGACAGTAGGGAGAGGCAACTTGTAGAGCTTACCTCCAAGGGACCTGGGATGTGGGTGACTCTCAGAATTAAAAGGGATGAACCTTGGATGAAATGGCTGACAGTAGGGAAAGGCAACTTGTAGAGCTTACCCCATCAGAAAGACGGGACTTCAAATGAGGGAGAGGGGGTGCCATCCCACAGTCATAACTCTTGACTCCTAAGTGTTCCTGTCTGAAAGAATTACAGGGATGGAAATTGAGAGGAGCTCAAGGAATAGAAGGTTCAGAAACAGGCTCAAATTGGGATCCAGCACAAGGGGAGGTTCCAGTGCCTGACACTATCACTGAGGCTATGGGGTGCTCACAGAAAGGGACCTCGCATTGACTGCACTCTGGAGGACCCAACAGGTAGCTGAGAGAGTCAAATGCAGATATTTGCAGCCAGCCAATGGACAGAAGCAGCTGACCCCTGCTGTTGAATGAGGGAAGGCTGAATGAAGCTGAGGGAAGACCAGCAGTCTCAGTTAATGTGGGCCCCAGTGATCTCTCAAACACTAGACTACCAAACAGGCAGCATACACCAGCTGGTATGAGGCTCCTAGCACACATACATTAGAGAACTGCGGGGTCTATGTTCATTCAGGGGTGATGAACCTCACCTGCAAGAGACTGGAGGCCCCAGGGAATTTGGAGGTCAGGTGGGGTAAGGGAGAAGGACATCCACGTGGGGATGGGGGTGGGAGGGGAGGAGGTACAGGATGTGGAGTGGTCCAAGGGTGGACAGGGGTTGCTGGGATGCAGAATAAACTATGGAGTATATGAAAATATTTAATAATGTATATACAATATGTATTATATATATATTCTTATATATATATAAGAATTGTCGTGCTGTAGCTTCACATTCTCTAACTTATGGTTACTTCCCAATGCCTGACTACTCCATGCTACTGCTGTGTAGACTAAATCATCTAGATCAATACTTCTTGCCACTCCTTTAAAAGATACAAAAGTAATATAATCTCCTTTGTTTAATAGAGTTTCTCTCAAAGCTGTCTTTTGAGCCTACCCGCCCTCATTGTCCTCTCCATAATGACTATTTTTTCATACTTTTACTTACATCTCTATTCCTTAATCAATCTCCTTCCAAGGCTTTAAATGAAAGCCCATCTTTCCCTTTAAGGTTCAATTCATTTTATCTTTCATTTTTAATGCTCTTCTATCTCAAAGTGCAAGCATGACTCCTAATGTCACAGGGCTGTCTATCCTCATAAAGCTTGTTCCTGTAGAATAAGCAGGTATCTTCTTTCCTGAATCAACCAACCCACCTGCCACTATCTTTTCTAGCTATCATAAACAACATAAAAATTATTAAAATTCCTATTGTGCAAATGTAATTATAGATGATAACATGGTCTCCACTTTTCCAGAAAATAGGTGACTCTTGCTAAAATGGACATACCATTTCCTTTGAATGAATAGATAAATAATGGTGTAGAGAGATACTCAGAAACAACAATCAAATAAAAACACCAGAAGATTAGAGGCTCGAAAGCTTTGGTAAGAGATTCACAGACATCTTTCTTAAATTTGTATAGAACTTAAGGGAATCCCTGCTCTGAATGGATGTTCCCCAGAGCTATCAAGTCTTTTAGTAGTCACATGAACAACACAACAATCTGCCACCTGTGTTGTTATTGTTTAACCTCTTCTCCTTATCACTTCACATTAGAAAAGTGGACTTCACAGAGAGGAAGACACAGCATGAAGTCAGAAACATAGATGTCTCACTAGGCTGAACCTGCTGAGTACTACATCTGCCATCAACAGAAACCACACCACAAAAGACTCAAATCCCAGGGCTCTAACTGATAACTCATAGCAGTTCAGTTATGGGAAACTCTACTCTCTATCGAAAACTCCCTGTAATCTCTATAGAAAAATGCTTTATTCTCATTGGATAAGAGATTAATCTATATACTATAAAATAATACAAATTTCCTTCCCTTCTCTGTACTCTGGTTCCCTGTGGAGTTTCCAGATATCCTATTCACTGTATAGTCTCCTGCATTCCTGATTTTGGCCAATGAACCATTTTATAAATGACATAGGATATGTGAGTGTATTATTCATGAGATCTGAAGAACAGAGCTAGGGGTATGTGAATTGCAAACAAAGCATCAATATCTAAATCCTATATTCAAAAGGCTGAGGCAGGAGGGTCTTGTGTTGGAGAATACCCTGGGCTACATAAATAGACCTTGTCAAAAAAAGTTGGAGCTACACTGTGATGCAGTGGAGGAGTGAAACTTAGAGACCAGCAACATAATTTAGTGCGATGCCTGTCACTGATTTCCAAACTTCCTAAGTCTTTGAATACCAGCAAACTACAAATTTCCATGTATTTGAGTTGCTTTTCCTATGAACCAAATAAATAATAAATTACTTTGGGGACTGCTATAACAACATATGCCAATTTAAAAATTAAAAATTTATAAAGTTAAGAATCTTATCTCCAAACCCACTAATCCTGCAGACACAGTGAAGTTATTAAGGGATCTCAGACATAGGAGTCAAGAAAAATCTGATCACTTGTTATTGTCCTGTGATCCATGGGGACATTTGAATTTACCTTTGACATTTAAGTGGCATTACTTCTGAAGATAACAAAGATGCTCTTATAGTCCTCACATTACAGTTTACTTTGTCTTTTTAAGATTTACATAAATTTCTAGTGCCCAGTTTTGCCCTCAGCTTCCTGATATAATTTAATAAAAAATATTGTTCCTGTAAAAAAGATTTACATAAATTGTGTCTTAGACAGCGTTTCTATTCTTGCACAGCATCATGACGAAGAAGCAAGTTGGGGAGGAAAGGGTTTATTGAGCTTACACTTCCAGGTTGCAGTTCATCACTAAAGGAAGTCAGGACTGGAACTCAAGCAGGTCAAGAAGCAGGAGCTGATGCCGAGGCCATGGAGGGATGTTTCTTACTGGCTTGCTTCCCCTACCCTGCTCAGCTTGCTCTCTTATAGAACCCAAGAGCACCAGCCCAAAGGTAGTACCACCTACAAGTGGCCCTCCCCACTTGATCACTTATTGAGAAAATGCCCCACAGCTAGATCTCATGGAGGCACTTCCCCAAATGAAGCTCCTTTTTCTGTGATAACTCCAGCCTGTGTCAAGTTGACACACAAAAATAGCCCGTACAATTGACCCCTTGTCAACTTGACACACAAACACATCACTATTAAGCCCCAACCCTTACTTTCTTATTCATCCCCAAGATCTAAATTACTTTAAAAGTCCCACAGTCTTTACATATTAAAAGTTCAATCACCTTAAAATGTCCAATATCTTTAAAATTCAGAGTCTTTTAAAAATGAAAATTCTCTTAACTGTGGGATCCACTAAAATACTTTCTTCCTTCAAGAGGAAACATATCAGGGCACAGTCACAACCAAAAGCAAAACTCAAACTCTAATGGTTCAATGTCTGGGATCCAACTCACAATCTTCTGGGCTCTTCCAAGGGCTTGGGTCACTTCTCCAGCTCTGCCATTTGTAGCACACAGCTTGTCTTCTAGGATCCAGCTGCCTGTACTCCACTGCTGCTGCTGTTCTTGGTGGCCATCACATGGTACTGGCATCTCCAAAACACTGCTATCTTCCACTGTAATTAGGCTTCACTAAGAGCCTCTCATAGGCTCTCTTCATGGCGACAAGCCTCTGCTCCTATGCATGACCCCTTCAAGTCCTGGGCCATCAATTGCAACTGAGGCTGCATCTTCACCAATGGCCTTCCGTGGCCTCTCACTGTGCCAAGAGCCTCAGCTGCTCTTCATGACCCCTTCATGCCTTCAAAACCAGTACCATCTGGGTGACTCTTACACAGTACCAAGTCCAGCCACAGGACAAAATACAACTGTGGCTATCTCTGGAACACACTTTCTGTGCTCTCAGAAAACACTTCCAAGATGATTTCGTCTCAGTGATGCTGGTCTCTTCTTAATCACCGCTAATTTCTTAGCTCCAGCTAACCAGCATCAATAGCCCCAGTAACACAAAGGTTTGCTTTAGTGGTTCTGGTGTCTTGTTACTCACAGCTGATTCTTCAGCCCCAGCTAACCAAAACCACAGAATCTTCACAATCAAAACATGGCCACTGTAAGCGTCTTTAATCTTCCCTCTGAAATTTCAGAAGCCAGGCCTCCATCTTTTGCACTGTTCTTAACATTTTCTTCCAAGCTTCTACAGAACTTTCCACTGAGCTCTTAATATTCTAATGGCTTTTCTAGCTCAAAGTTCCAAAGTCCTTCCTCAGTCCTCCCCAAAACATGGTCAGATTGTCACAGGAATACCCCACTACACTGGTACCAATTTGTCTTAGTCAGGGTTTCTATTCCTGCACAAACACCATGACTAAGAAGCAAGTTGGGGAGGAAAGGGTTTATTGAGCTTACACTTCCACATTGCAGTTCATCACTAAAGGAAGTCAGGACTAGAACTCAAGCAGGTCAGGAAGCAGGAGCTGATGCAGAGGGCATGGAGGGATGTTTCTTACTGGCTTGCTTCCCCTGCCTTGCTCAGCTTGCTCTCTTATAGAACCCAAGAGCATCAGCCCAAAGGTAGTACCACCCACAAGGGGCCCTCCCCCGTTGATCACTAATTGAGAAAATGCCCCACAGCTGGATCTCATGGAGGAACTTCCCCAACTGAAGCTCCTTTCTCTGTGATAACTCCAGCCTGTGTCAAGTTGACACACAAAAATAGCCAGTACAAATTGTTTAACTTAAACATTGGATGCAAGTGAATCTATAAAGATGTTGCTGATAGAGATTTTACTCTGAATTAGAAGCCCTTTGCTTCAGGGAAATTTATTTTCCCTCTTCCCAAACAATGGTGGAATGAGAGAGATTGCTCCAAACTAGTTACCAACTGCTGAGTTTATGCTTTAGAAGATTTTTATGGTCCCTTCTACCCATCACATGGTTCATCTTTTACAGACATTCCTGGCTGGGTGATATTAGTATACAGCAACTTCACAGACTCTTGTATCTTGTCATATGCCTCGATCCCACAGGATTGCCTTTCAACAATATGGACCCGCTCTTGCTCTATACTTCTCAAAATGACTTTAAGGCTAAATCTTTACATCATATATTTGACTCTTCAAACACACAAAACTATGCATACTTTTAATTTAGAAACTTTCCATCTTAGTGAGTATCAAAGATCTATTTAGAAACTTGGAGAGTGAAGAATTAATTAATTTTGTTCCTTCTGTTTAATTTTGTGTTCTCTTTCCTGAGATGTTAAGTTGGAAAACTCTTTAAAACTTAAATGGGGAAGAGGCCAAAAAATTAAGAATAAGTGACTAGAAAATGAACACATACACCGATATCTATAAATTCTCTGTTATACACTGGTTGAAGTAGAAAGCAGGATGCCAAAACATGGATACATAAGTAGAAATACATATTCATAAATACCAGGTATCTGTTCAGTAACCAGAAAAATTTTTTTAAGAAGACTACATTTAAATATTTCTGGCATCTTCTATTATCTATATCTATATCTATATCTATATCTATATCTATATCTATATCTATATCTATATCTATATCTATATCTATATCTATATAGAAAGCACATATTCTAAAAATAACCATTTTTTTGTTTTTGAATAGCTACCAGAATAGCTGTATCATCATTCAATATAGAACAAATATTTTATTCATTCTTCATGGAGAGGACTCCATAGAGTGGATTAAAGCCAAATATGAATCTTTCAAGAAGGAATACTAAGTGTTCTTTTTATACATATAAAGAACTTCTGAATGATGAAAGGTGAACTCTTGTGTGTGGGGAGGCCATTTGATTCTTTTCGTGGGTGTTAGAAACCAAGTGTTTCATCTCTCCTATGGAAGCAATTTGACAGCAGAACAGGAGCCTCGGTATAAAGGTGAGGCCCTGTGAGCTCGGCTATTAACTGTGGGAAACCTTGCTGTTAATCTAGGAACACAGAGAACACTTTGTTACTTACCTCACAGGAAATGAACACTGCACAGAAGGCTCAGAGAAAATATAGGTTTGCTGAAGGTAATAAAGGACTGTGGGAGCAGACCTTGCTGAGCCTCTGCAACAACAGGGTAACAGGTTGAAAAAGGGTGCAGGTCCATCTAACACAACATTTGGCCCAATGATGAAAAGGCTATGCCTTCCCCTAACATCCTCCATGTTGTTTAGTGTTTTCTTCGACTGGGCATTGTCCTTAGAGAATCAAATTTACAAGCAGCATTTGACTCCATATGAAAGGCGTAGAAAAACTGCAAACTACCTCCATCTGTTACCGTCTATTTTATACAGACTGATAACTTATTTCTAGGAGCGGAAAGGAGGTTGCCTTGTCGATGTATCAGGGTGAATTGACACAGTGAGCTCACATGAGCATGTTAAAATCATATCAGGGAAATCAGGTCCCAAAACATATTGGACATATCAGTCTAGGTAAAGGTTATGACTCCCTTACCTGGACTTTATAAAATGGTGAACACCTAGAGCTGTGAGGGCAATGATCTTATATTTGACACCTGTCATTTGAAATTTTGTGAGTGTGTGTGTGTGTGTGTGTGTGTGTGTGTGTTTATGTGTATTTGAAATATCAACAATTAGAGATGTTTCTATCATCTCTGGGACTGCAAGGCCGGTTGTCTGCCATGCTCTGGTCTATTGGCTCATTGGTTAAGACCTGGGTCTGCTTCTCTAGACCAGTCCTGTCCTTTCATCCCACAGCTGTGTTAATCTTCATGCTCAACTCTGGACTCTCCAGTGGCCTGAAAGGAGCAACTTCCCTGAGGCTGGATGACGTGTGAGCTTATCAACAGAGATTTCATTTACAGTTCTGTCTACCCACTCTCAAAACCTCTTGAGCTCTGCTGTAGCCTCCTTAATTTGTATTCATTCTGGAAATCATGTATCTTCATATACATGTGTATAGATTTACTGTGTGCTGCATGACATGAGATGATTTTAGCAAGATTAAAAAGTTTTTAAAAACCTATGTTTGCTTCAATCAGATTGCTAAAGTAGTTGGGATTATCTGACAAATTACTGCCATTAGAGTCACTATAGCTTGGTAAATTATTGTTATTCAATAAATCCTGACATTATTAAAATCACAAATGTCTCCATCTATGTTTGTGTCATCATGCATTCACAACATGCCTCTGTGGGTTTTATCTCTAAAGTTTATAAGTCCTGAATTTCTTACTCCATAAAAGGGTAATGCTTGTTTTCTCTTGTATAATGGTATGTTCTTCTGACATAATATGATCCTCTGCTCATTATCACCTTGGACTAGAAATCATTTTGGGTTAGTAATCACAGCAACTAACTAAAGAGAGAAATAGTATAGGGTTAAAAAGGCCACTTCACTATGTAAGGAACAGAGAGTTAACTATTATCTATAATGGGGTGGGACTTTGTGATGGTGCAGTTACTTAAGTATCTTCCATGTTCCCGTAAGTGACCTCAGTACTGTAGTGAAGCCCATAAACTACTTTGTTCATAAAATTGGAAGCTAGTAGAGTCATTACTCTGTCCTATCTGGGGTGTCCTATCTGGGGTAAATAGAGATTTTCTCACAGTTCTCCTGGAAACATTAATATGGTTTCTAACTGTGACAGACATTCTGATGCACTTGTGGGCAAAACTACAAAAAACAACATGAAGACTGGCAGTCAGAACCCAGGACTGGCATGATGCTGAAAGACAAAGCTGGCAAGTGGCGTCCACGCTGCATCTCAAGAATCTTGAGTGTCCACTCAGGCACTCTGAACATTGTTTTCATAGGCACCCAGTGTTTTTATAGAGCCATGAGTTATTCAGTGTTCAACACAGGAATGACAGCTTAGAGAGAAGCTGGGAAAAAAAGAGAAGCGATTGAAATGCAAGACAAACTGTGCATAGATAGTATAGTGACAGAAACAATAAAGTCTTCAAAAGCCAAGTTTGCTTAAAAGAGTTTTAAGAACAGAAATAAAGAACAGAAAATGTAATGTAGATTTTTTTCTCTGTCTCTAAAAAGAGAACAGAACTAAGAAAAGTAAGAATTTTCATATAATTTCCCATAAACTCAGCTATATAACAGAAGTCTACCCTATAATCTCATACACATTAAAGGTATCTCAAATTAGGTACAATGAGCCCAAATTGTGATGTCATAAATATGTGCCAAACAAACTCCTATCACAAGCCCTGCCTTTGCCAGCCATCCCATGGGAAAGGGAAGATGTTATGTGTTCATCCACTGATAGTGTTTGGATGATAGAATATTTTAAAGCATGCCACATAGCTATAGTGATTACAATGAAGATATACTCAGATTCAGAACACTCAAAACCTTCTGCACTTAATTTCCCCAAATATATATGGCCGGATTTACCCTAAAGGTAAATTAATGACTCTAGTTACTGTACAAAACTAATACTAATATATAAATGTAAATATGGAGAAATAAAAAGATATAGGTACATACTTGTTGATGAATACATAAATGTTGTATCAGCAGAGGGGGAATTAAGAGTTCCCAGGCAGAGGCTGGGATAAGATTAGTTATATCCTGAGGGTAGTGTATATAGTTTAATGTGGGGAAATTTGAGCATAAAGATTATTCTCCTTCACAAAACAAGTAAAATTAAAAATAATATGAAAGATTCTTATTCATCACGGAAAGAAGTCCGTGCTCAGAAAGATGAAAAATGTTTATTTCCCATCAGGCTTAGTCTCTAGTGCAGTAACTTTCCATAGGAAACCTGTAAAGCAAGGCAAGGGCCATTAGGACATAATTTGTAAAAAAGCAGCAATTTGTAATCCCATCATGACCCAGAACTATATCAGTGACTGATAATGCACTAGTGGAATGTCTGTTACTACTACTATTACTACTGCTACTAATACTACAAATCCCTTTCTTTGCTCCCTCCATTTTCTCTCTTCCTCCTATATCTCCTTTTCTTTGCTTCTTTAGACTCCTTTTCCTCCTTACTGGTATTTTACTCATTTACTCAAATTACTTTCAGCTGTGGTGATACATTATTTGAAGGTTCAAATTATATCTCATAATTTCAATGAGTTCACTTTTTATTTTAACCAATATTGTTAGGTGTTTGGTGAACACACATGGCTTTACCTATTTATCAATAGTTTTTGTCCACATTTACTTTGGTCTTTTATTGTTTTAATAATTGTATATCTAATTATTTTTATTTTACACATAATAATATTGTCTGTTTTTTTCTTGGATATATTCTTACTGAAATTGTCTGTGTACTCATTAATGGTGATTTTTATTGCTCATGGGTTCTTAATTTTGTAAGTGGAGCTCATATTGGGTATTTCTTCTTTGACAGTCCTAAGTTTTTTCAACTAAATGGATCTCACAAATTTGTCTTAGTTGCTTATTTCTTTCTTTATGTAATTACTCAGTTTGGTAAAAGCTGATTGTACATTTACCAGATAGGGCCAAGTCTGAGTTTATGACTTCTCTGGAGGAAAATACCCTTCTGTTCTTGTTCTTTGGTAAAGTCAAAGTATTCCTATCTGGGATTCTTTTCTTCTTCTGCATGTTGTATTTCTCATTCTCTGCAGCAGGGATTATAGCTTTCTATGAAGTTCCTGCTTTTCTCCCTCATTTAATATCAAACTAATATTCTCCTGTCATTTTGCCAAACCACTTGGTTATATTTTCTAAGAGAAATGAATTGCTTGATCAATCATATGTCAATTAAGTTTTAAATTCTGCTTCTTAGGAATTTCCTGAGCTTCTATATTTCCTTGGATCTACTTCTGAAGTATGCCCAGTTATATTTCTTCACATTTCGTAGCTCCCCTTTAAAGAAAATATTTTGTTTTCTTTCTCAATATCTACTTGTCTCCATTTTTAAAATGCCATGAAGGTCAGAAGTAATAATGTAGTACTGCTATTTATAATGCCAATAACAGTGGAAATCAGGTATGTTAAGTAGTGTGCTAAGTGAAGTTTATGTTCAAAACATTCCATAAAACCTGCATTTATAGCATATTTTCAAATGGTTAAATGACAAAATGAAAAAACCAAAAAGAAAAATATATAGCTCAAAATTAACAATGTTTACTGTAATTAAAATGCCCAAAATTCATGAGAAGACATTTATCCAAATACAAGACACAAAGATGGCCCTGAATGCTAACTCAGTATTTAAGAGCCTGTTCTGCTCTTCCAAAGGACCCAGGTTTAATTTCCAACACCCAGACTGAGTAGCTGATAATCACCCGTAATTCCTTATGCATGGAACCTACCAACTTCTTCTGGTCTTTGCAGGAACTAAACATGGACACATATATAGATACACAACACACAGACAAACACATACTCATATACACATACCTATAGACACATGTCCATGCACATATGTACAACACACTAAATCAAATAAAAATAAATGTGAATAAAGAGACATAAATAGAGACATTCCATATAAAATGTACACAGAAAAATTCAATATCACTGAACATTTTTGATAAAGTCTAATCCAATCCTGACTCTAGTCAGAATGCTGATTATAAAATATGGAATGGTAAAATGTGCAAGGAAGGAAGTATGGGGAAGGAGAAATAAATCTATTCTGTAGGAATATATGCCACTATATCCATTATGTTAGAAAGCATTGCATCTCCTCAAGATATTAAGAACAGAACTGCCATATGATTCAGCAACCTCACTATTTAGTATCCTTTTTCCAAAGGAAGTAGAATTATATATTCAAAATGTAAATGTATGCTCTTATTCATTGAAAGTCAAGATATGGAATTACCTGCGTGCCAATCAACATTTAAAGAAATCTCTTGTAACATACAAGGGACGGTTATGAAGCTATCAATTTTACAAAACACTAATGTCATTGGAGATATTCATCTAGTCGACACTGTATTAAATGTAATAAGCCCAACAAAAAGCCAAATCCCACTGAATTTGCAGACTTAAAATGCTTATCTCATTAGAAGAGGAATGAATGATACTACTTAGCAGAAGCTGAGAAAACTAGAGGGGAGTTGTAGGAAGGAGTTGGCCAATTGCACAACATTGCATGTGGATGGGAAGGATTAGGTCAGGTGTCTAATGGGCCATGGGCCATTTTTAACAAGACTGCACTGTCTATTTCAAAATCACTACAGAGGGCTCTCAGTTGTCAACCAAGAAAGGAAAATATATTAAGTACCTTGCTTTAATCAGCACATCTCTCTCTCTCTCTCTCTCTCTCTCTCTCTCTCTCTCTCTCTCTCTCTCTCTCTCTCTCTCTCACACACACACACACACACACACACACACACAGTCTCTTGCTTTGGCCAAATGGCTCAGTATGTAGAGGCACATGCTGCTAAGTCTGACAACCTGGATTTGATCTCCTTGACTTACGTGATAGAAGAAAGAAACTGACACTTCTAGTTCGTCTGACCTCAACAAACACATATGTACACACACACACACACACACACACACACACACACAAATAAATAAATAAATAAACAAACAAATAAATAAATACATACATAAAAATGTGAAACATAGTAACTTTTCCAGTTAATGGAAGGAGTTTATCTGAGGACAAGAAGTAGAAACTGCCAGAACTAGACTGCACGAAGAGGCAGCTTAGTAACCCAGAGGGTTAATTCATCAGGGGATAATCAGAGTGGTGTATATACACAGGCACATTTTCCAAAAGGCAGAAAATAGATCTGTCGTTTCACTCTGTTTTCTCCTTGACTCCAGTCGCATTGAGGAAAGCAGGTGAAACTAATTTAATGTTCTATTTAAATCTAGCAGGTATTTTTGTTTGCCCAGAGCAAAATATCTCATGCAATAAATGCATGCCAGGCCAAGAATAGATGATGACCAGATGAAAAGTTTGTCTGAATAGATAATAATCCTGAAAAGTCCTGTGGCTGCTGTTGCTGACTAGCACTGGTTTCTGAGAGAGGTCTGGGCTTTGAATCAGTGTGGATGTGCAGCAGCTCCTGCCTCATCCTGACACCTCTGGAACACAGAGCTCCTTTCAAATCAGCTCTCACAGTACAGGGGGGACTTCCTGCTCGCATGAAAATGAGAAGCAACTGGGATTTGGGCAAAGTCCTACTGTTGAAGAGGTCGATTCTCGAATATGCATAAATATACTTTGTTTTTTTAACAGATCAGACAAATTTGCAAGTAAAATCCTTTATGGCCTTATAAAAGAAAGGCTTTTCATGAGATTGCATGTTCCCTCATGTGAGGAGCAGAATCTTTTAGTCCTGCTAAAATGGTTTGGCTCTTCAGTTTCAAATAACCTAAAGGTTCTACCTCACAGGAATCAGGACTTGCTGTAAACACATATACATCACGATCAACATGGTCTGAACTACTGGCCTGTAAAGGCTATTTCTGGTTGTCAACTTGACTATATCTGATGTGAACTATAATCCAGAATTGGAGGGTACACTTGTGATTCAGATCTGGAGGCTGGAAGACACAAGTTTCTGGCATGGATCTTGGCGTGGAGATCTTAAGGCATAGTGGCCATGCTAAGCTTAGGCCCAGGAAAGGTAATACATGCCTTTAATCCTAGGAGACTGAAGCAAGGAGATCTCTGAGTTTAAGGTCAGTCTTGGGACAAAGCAAGTCCCCAGCCTAGGTGTGATGGTACACATCTTTAATCTGGGTCACATGTCTGCTGGAGACCTACAAAATGACATTGGAAGAAGGAAGATTCACCCCTCTTTACCTGCTTGCATTTACTTGCCAGCACATTTGTTAGAACCTACTTCTACAGAAGACCAGCTGAAACAACTAGCATCTTGGGACTGAGCAACTACTAGATTCTTGGACTTCCCTTTCACAGCTGAGCATTGTTGTGGTAGATCGACAATAGACTGTAAGTCATCACAAAAATTCTATCAATATAGAGAGACATCCCATAAGTTCTAAGATTCTAGAGAACCTTGACTACTGCCTGGCCTAGTATTATTTGCTATTGCATATCTGTGCAAGGACAAATCTAGAGTGTAAGGATTGAGGTAAAGACCATATACTGTTCTTGCCAAGGACAAGAGCTCATTTCCAGCATGCCCATCCAGAGATCCACAACTATAAGTAATTCCAACCCCAGCAATCTGACACCTTTTTCTGGCCTCCACCTGTGTCTGTACTCATAGGCACACGCATGCCCTCTCTCTCTCTCTCTCTCTCTCTCTCTCTCTCTATATATATATATATATATATGCATGCATACACCTGTATATATTAATTTGAAAAATAAAAAGTAGTGTTACAACATAAAGACAAAACAGGAACAGATATCAAACAAAAAAATTAGGGGCAGAAAGGATGAGATCCCTTAACCACTAGGTGCTTTCAGGGCCAGGATGTCAATCAGCCAGCTAAGGAACAACACTTTGACTTTCATTCTTGCTAGGTTCTAGCTACTTTGTGTACAGGCAGTTTGATAGACTCATAAGCCAAAATTCAGTTTAGAAACAAGAATACATGAAGTGTGGAAGTGTTACTTGAAGATTGAATGAAGCAACAAGGATATAAAAGAAAACTGACAGACATCTCCTGAAGGAGAATTGTCATTTAATCAGAACAACTAAAGTCTACAGTCTTTCTAGGGATTGGGGAATGTGCACACATGGCATTAGAGTCTTGGAGTCTCTGAAGAGGTCAATGAAGTGACTTAAGGAATGGAGAACTCCCTATCTGGGTCAGTTTTCCTGCAGCACAGAAGTGGAGGACATCAGTGGGCTTGCCATGCAGATCTGCTTAGCAGAAGCTTCCACAGGTGTCATCAGTCCACTTCCCTGTCCAGAGCTCCTCATTCCACCTGAGGCTCTTAGCTAATTATCTCTTCACGAAGAAAGACACATTTTTGTCAGTTCTCTATAAAAATAAGTCTAAACTCTAGAGTGTTTGCATAATCTGATGACAACCACCTTTGCAATGTTATCCATAACTTTTGTCTTCATGCTTTATTACCCAGTCACAATAGGACACATTTGTCTGAGTCATTAAGAAATATTCACACCTCGCTATGTTTCAGTGTTATCTTTGGGGAGTCATTAAGTGTGTCTGAATAGGGCTCCAATCCCTCAATTAGCTGCCTTATCCAAAAGAGGCAAGAAAAGGTTAAAACTATGACAGTGAAGCTAACATAGTTTGGGCTGAGATGGGGACTTTGTTCCTGGAAATACAAGAATGAAATCTGTGGCTCTGTTAATGAAGGATCCTGAATGGGAACAACATCCCTCACTCTTTAAAGGCTTATTAGCTCGTTAGAACTTAAGTAACTACGCAGGGGATGGAATGTTACAGGACTAGACCCTAATTATAGTTCATCTTGAACTGTCCTCAGCCCCCTAATAGCCATTTATTGTTGGCCTCTGTGTCTGACCTAACATCCCTGAAACTATCAAGCAAGACCATTGGGATACATTAACTTAACTTTCACTGCCTTAAAATCTAAGGATGTTGCTAGAGAACATCTGGGACTTGCAGTTTCCTCTCTTTGCTGTAATTCTGTAATTTGATATCTCCCACCAGTGTCTTTAGAAAGTATTTTGATTTATGATTATTTGTTTGTTTACTATAAAAGCATCCAGAAAATGTTACCAAGTTGAACATGTAACTTGAAGGAAATAAAAATCTGTGTTCTCATGCCATGGTCACTCATATTTGAACTCAGAAGAAAATTCATATCCATTTCCTAGTGGGAGCTGTGTTTTCCACATAAACAAATGGAAAGTTTACCTAAACACAGAGATGACAACCAATTCTTAGATACACACTTAATAAAAATAGTATTGAATGAATCAAGGAAGACTAGGGCTGAGTCTCATCAAGGTGAACATTGGAAATTCAACTTCATATCTGAAACTTGTTGCCGTGATGGATAAAAACCCTGGCATGTTGATCCAACAGGGACAGTGACTTGGATTGCTGGGAGAAGGAGTTCATTAGTAGAGTTATTAATGCCATGGACCAACAGACAATAAACATGGTCAAAACCTGTGGAAATTTCAAGTCCTAGTACAGAAGATAAACATTATGATAGGAGGTTTGGAGAGAGAAGTCAGAGTTGATGTGATAGAAGTCATAGTTTCTTCACAGGAGGAACCTAGAGCAAGGTGCTCTGATTCTGTGGCAGGCTGTAGGGAAGAGTAGGGAGCAGAATGTTCAACTATAGACACTTGATTTGGTGTAAACTCACTTCCCTGGTTAAGAAAATTTAGCTAGAAATTTACAGAATATGACCTCAGTATGATGCCTGTTAGTATTTGTATGATGGGAGGGATTTTACAGGCTTCATAGCCTGAGCAATAGTCTGGTCTGGATTGTAATATTGCATTCTTTCAGTGAGGCAAGGTACATCTGGGCATATACCCAGAAGATGCTATAACATATAACAAGAACACATGCTCCACTAGCAGCCCTATTTATAATCATAAGAAGCTAGAAAGAACCCAGATGTCTTTCAACAGAGGAATGGATACAGAAAATGTGCTACATTTACACAATGGAAATCTACTCAGGTATTAAAAACAATGACCTCATGGAATTCTTAGGCAAATGGATGATAGAAAATGACATCCTGAGTGAGGTAACCCAATCAGAAAAGAACACACATGGTATGCACTCACTGATAAGTGGATATTAGCCCAAAAGCTCAGAATACCCAAGATACATTTCATAGACCACCTGAAGCTCAAGAAGGAACACCAGACTGTGGGTGCTTTGGTCCTTCTTAGAAAATGAAACAAAATATTCAAGGGAGCAAATACAAAGTGTGGAACAGAGACTGAGGGAAAGGTCATTCAGAGACTGCTCCACCTGGGGACCCATCCCATATACAGTAACCAAACCCAGACACTATTGGGGATGCCAAGAGCTTGCTGACAGGAACCTGATATAGCTGTCTCCTAAGAGACTAAGCAAGAGCCTGACCAATGCAGAGACTCACAGCCAACCACTGGCATGAGCATAGGGTCCCCAATGGAGTAGTTAAGGAAAGGACTGAAGGAGCTGAAGGGTTTGCAACCCCATAGGAAGAACAATACCATCAACTGATCAATACCTCCAGAGCTTCCAGGGACTAAACCACCAACCAAAGAGTACACATGGTGGGACCCATGGCTCCAGCCACATACTTAACAGAAGATGGCCTTGTCTGGAATCAATGGGAGCAGAGGCCTTTGGTCCTTCAAAGGCTCGATGCCCCAGTGTAGGGGAATGCCTGGTGCAGGAGGTGGGAGTGGGTGGGTGGTTGGGGGAACACCCTCATAGAAGCAGGGGGAGAGGGATGGGATAGAAGATTTTTGGAGGGAACCAGGAAAGGGTATAACATTTGATATGTAAATGAAGAAAATATCCAATTAAAAAAGAAGGAATGAGAAGGCAGAGTCTGTAGGCAGTTCGAATAGGAACACTGTTGTGGATATATTATTGTTGAAATAAATGGGACAGTTGAGACTACTAGATCAAGGGTTGGGATGGGATTAAAGATCCTGTTCTTAGTAAATTTCTCAATATTACATTAACGTTTCTCTTTCAAGCCATTCCTAAAAGCCATAAAATGCCTCGACTCTAGCTGATTTCTGGGAATTCTGAATATGGGGAACATTTTTTGAAAATGTATATTTTCCCCCTGAAAATAGGTATAGAGATTGATTCTTTTATGTGTACTTTATAAACCTTCCAAGAAATATATCTAATTTTAAAACTGTAACACCTACATAAAATTTGGCATTACTATCATTGTAATAAGCTACTTAACTTTTTTTATATAATATTTAAAAAGCTAAATTAAAGATATATTCATGTTCAAAACATTTTAATGCAGGTAATTTAATGACTAATAATTTGAAAGAAAATGCCCATTTATATAGCCAGTTAAGTGTCTAGAAATAGATTTTTAAATGAATAATATTTATTTGTCTTCATTGCACAATGAGGTATATACAGTTTTAATCATTTTATTTATAAGAAAATGTTCTCTAAGATGTTAATTAGAATTCCTAAGTTCACATAGCAAGTTATAGAAAATTCAGGACTCAGAATCAAAACCTATCTAAAGATATAGAATCACATATCTCAATAAGTATTTTCAAGAATTCTCGTATCATTCAAACAAGAGTTCCAATTTTAATTAACTAATTAATTAAGTTAATATTGTGCTAGGTATTCTAATATAAAATATTGTGTAGCAGTTTGTGAAGCTAGCTCACAGTATAAAGTGCATGTTGTACAAGCATGTGAACCTGAGTTTACACACCCAGCATCCAGTAAAACAAATCAAAACCCTGAAAAACAAAGAAAACACACATCCAAAAATGTTCACATACCTCCATTTTCCTGAAAAGCTATTGCTATGGAGTGGAGAATAGTTGCTGGAAACAGACAGACCTTGGGGCTGCTGACCAACCATTCTAGCTAAAGGTTAATGTTAGTTTCAGTAAGAGATTGTCTCAAAAAATAAGATAGAAAAGTGATTGAAGAAGACATCCCGATGTCATCCTCTCGTCTCTCTACAAAGTTTTTATTGGGACAGATCCAGATGCTGAACTCTCATTTACCTCACTAGCATTAAGTCTTCCTATGTGCTGACATGCTGCCTACTATGACAATAATGGACTGAACATCTAAACTTTAAGCCAGCCCCAATTAAATGTTTTACTTTATAAGAATCACTGTGATCATGGGTTCTTTCCTCATCAATAGAGTACTTAGCAAATCTATGTATGTCAGATACATGGTGGACAGGCAGCCTTATCAGGGGAAGATGCTTTAGAAAATGAGAATGCAAGCCCCAAATATTTTTTAATTTGTTATTAATATATATATATATATATAATTTTCTATATTCTTTGTTTACATTCCATATGATTTCCCCTTTCCCAGTTCCCCCCTCCCCACAAGTCCCAAATCTTAGACTAACCCAAAGGATTAATGAAAGCATGCTTATAAAAGAAATAGAAGCAAAGGAAAATAAGTATTCAGAAATGTGGGCCGACAATAGCAGAGTGCTATTAAGTTCTAGGTTTGAATTCAGGCCCTGAAACCAACTAGCAATGTGATTTTTGCCAGGATTCTTAGTTGTTCAGTGTTTTGGTTTATAATTATTTTTTGAGCATGTTTATTTTTGTTTTATGTGTATGATTGTTTTACCTGCATGTCCGTATGTGTATGTACCATGTGCATGCCTGGTTTTCTCAAAGACATGTCAGAAGAGGCTGTCAGATCACTTGGAACTAGAGCTGTCCAAAGTTGGCCAGCTTATCAAAGTAGGAAACCAAAGGGGCAGGAAGCATTCTTAACTGCCGAGCCTTCTCTTCTACTTCAGTGTAGTTTTATTAACTGGAAAAGAGTTATAAGAAAAAAAGAATGGCCAAACCACAGAAAACCCTACATATATTAGTAACCAGTTCTTCCAAGCTATTTTAAAATTCCTTAACAGAACCATAATCAAATGATTTTCCTGTAAGTTATATTTTTAATTTTTTAAGATACCAAAATAAGTTTCTTATTAGGATTGCATTAAATGCTGTACCTGTTTTCTAAGAGGTAGAGTTCTTTTGTTGAAATCAACTCATTTGTTAATGAGTCAGCAATTTTTTGACATTCATTCGATGTTTGCTATGAGCCTTTTCCTTATAGACTGGAGATGATAACCACTGCTTCTTTCTCTTCTACCTGTGTATGCTATCTAGCCTATGAAGAACTCGTTTTCTTTCTCCTGGATTTGTTTTCACAAATACGATAGAAAGGAAGACATTTTGTACCATTGGTTTGAATGAGAATGCCCTTCGCAGGCTCCAATGTTTTCTTATTCAGACCACAATTGGTGGCACTATTTTCATAGGTTTAGGGGGTGTGGAGCATGCATGGTGTGTAGTGTGGTCCTTCAGAGCCTCAAATCATTTCCAGTGAGCTCTCTGTTGCATGCTTATGGTTCAAGATGTAAACTCTGCTTCTTTACCTGATGCCAGGCCTGGCACTCTAGCATCAGCAACTTTAACCTTCTGGAACTGCCAGCCCGAATATACCCTCCTTTTGTAAGTTACTTTGCTCATCTTTACCACAGTAATAAAAAGGTAAAGAATTAAGCAGCTTTTAAAGTAACTGCCGGCTTCAAACTTCTCTTTCTTGTTAGGTTCCATATCAGATGTTCATCAGTGGCAAGCCCAATACAAAGGGAAAGCCAAAGTCAGACCCATGATAAGGTTATTACAAGCATAGGGGGAGATTTAGCCTATTCCTACAAATATCACTTTAACGTGATAAAAGATAGTTTCTCCTGGAACAAGGTAAGAGTAAACATGGCCCATGAATACAGATTTGAATTTTCTCCTTTCATGTTCTAGCATAAAACCAGTTTCATCAAATCTTCATAGCAATGGAACAACAACAATCACAAATCAAGATGTTATTCAAATGTATTGGTGGAAGCGTCACAGCAGATTACAGTAAAGAAGACCAAGCTAAGTAAGTTATAGGCCTTAGATGTTATATGGAAGCATTCTTTTGTTGTTGTTTTTGTTTTTTGTTTTTTTGTTTTTATTAGCTATATTCTTTATTTACATTTCAAATGTTGTTTACTTTCATGATTTCCCCCTCCTCCTCCGATACGTAAGCATTCTCAACCCTTTGATTAATAGAAACCTGGGATTATCTGTTCATACATTCCACTGGATAGTTAACTATTAGTAACAGTATGTTATGGTTGGCAAAGAGGTCACCAAGAAATGATTATTTAGGAGATTAAATATAGCCCAAGATAAATTGCAAATAGGTGTTGAATCTGCAATTTTCCTACCTCTCCACGTCCAGGAGGGTCTAGTCAGTCAGCCTTGTACATGTGCTTATTTCCAGGAGTTCTCATTGTAATCATTCTTAAGGGTAGCAGAACACAGAAGCAGTCTTAGCTCTGCTCCCCTTAGCTGCCACATGGAAAAAACTTACCAGTAAAAACAGATCCACATGCGGGACTATGAGAATTGGCACAATATTACTTTACACCATCAATATTTAGGGCCCAATTTGCTAAATAGCAGAGATACAAATAAACACTTTTAACTGAACACTATAAGTAGGGCATGCGTGATACCCTCATTTCTAATGATTACGACACAACTTAAATACAAGATGAGATGCAATCTGTGGGAATCTGTATAAAGGAAGCTGCTGTATTAGTTTCAGTGCCTCCCTCCAATGAAGGCAAGTCCATCACTCAAATATGACAAGATATACAGAGATTAGTAGCCTATATAAAATAAATAAGAGTTCCAACTATTAATATATCAAGTAAACTGGAATGGCTTCTTGTCACACATTCACAATGTATGTGAATTGCTAATTTCTCATTAATATGTCTGGTGGATGTGCAATGTAACAGAAAGAATGAGTCCAGTGCCCTTAAGTAGTAGAAATCAGAGAGCAAGAAAAAATCAGGGGTACCAGCACTGTGGAGAACTGTGACATGTGCGCAGCAGCTCTGAACACCAGAACCGTGCTCGCAGCACCAGAACAGTGCTCGCCCTCCTGCTAACTACTTCATTAGCTGGTATTGTTTTCTTCTACACACAAATAGAGAAACTGATTATAAATGCATGACATAGCTAGACTCAAAGAGTTCTTTTGCAACAAAATCAAGAGTGCTTAGCTGTTGTTGGAGCTAAGTGTTCTAACCTTAATTTTTAGAGCCGAGGACATTGCTCATGTCCTACCATGGTTTCATTAAAAGCACTGATTTGTATCTCTGCTGCTCTTTAGCAAAATGTTCCCTAAGCAGAAATGGTTTAAGTAATATTGTATCAATTTTCATTATTTCGCATTTGGGCTCCAGTTTCCTTAAAATCCCTGAACCTTTTATTTATGGCTAGTCTCTTATGTCATTGTTCCAGTTTCATTTCTGTGACTGGGATAAAATACCCTGACAGAAAGCAATAAATATCTTTTGATAAAGAAAGGATTTATTTGGATTACAATCCAGGTTACAGCAAATCAAAAGAGAAGAGAGTAACTGGAGTCAGCCAATCATATCACATCCCAGAAGAGAGGCAGAAGGCATGCAAGCGTGCCTAAAAGCCAGCTTCTCCTGTAGAGTCCAGGGCCTCACACGTGGAACTGTGTTGCTTTGTTTTCTGTCTGGGTCCTCCCACATCAATTAAAGTAATTGAAACAATCCCTCCCTCTTAAGACAACACCCCACTGGCCAACCTGATTTAGACAATTCCTTACCAAAACCCTTCCTAGGTGATTTTATGTTGGGGCAAACTGACAAAACCATAACAGTAATAATAGTTTCAGATTCCTGCAGAGCACATTTGTGCACTAATTTTCTATCATTAGCTTTTTTCTTATGTATTTGTTTTACTTTTATGCAGATCTTCAGACCTCTGATTTCCAGTAAAACACCCAAAATACGGCCTTCTGGTTGGATACAGAACCGCCCTCCAATCTGCATATTTCATGTGCCATTCCCTGCTTTCAGTCCACGCCTTCCCCCCACCAGAAGATTTCACTTGCATTCAACCACAGTCATTTGTACAGATTTCGTTCTCAGGCCTCATTATGCCTCTCTTGCTATGCTCATCTTCTGAAATGGTACCATGGCAACATGTGAGTGAATAACTTCTATGCAGAAGATGATCAGGTCTGTCAGTACATCATACATCATTCTCCAAATCTGGGTAACCTTATTGCAAGTTTCACCCACACCTTAAACCTACATGGTGAGTGTGGGGGTCCCAAACATGCCCACATACCTCTATAAAGTAGCTTTTCTTTTTTACTTCATTTATCATAAAAGTCTATTTTTAAAGGGAACATTCTATCCTTGAAAAATAAACTCATTTTTCTTCTTTTGGTTCTGTATCTATGCACATGTAAAACTGTAATCCAAATATTCTCAATTTGGACTCTGATATTGCTCAGACTTGTCTCGTATCTTCACCATTGGCATCCTCATGAGGTCCCATGCATGTGAGCTACACAGCAGTAACACTTGCTACAATACACTGTAAATTGTACTTCCTGTCTCCTGACTGTGCAAACTCCAGGTTGGTTTTTATTAGTCTTTCTCCACAGTTACAGAGTTAAGCCCACTAGTGCTCTTCTTAATTTCACAAATGAAATACCAAAGCTTTCTATTTGGCTTTCCAGGGCTCCCTTATGTTTACCCTTTATTCTGAGCCAAAGGGAATCTGGTGGTAATGGTCCCAAAATCTATCACACAGTGTAAAGCTCTGTGTCGAATACTTGGCATGCTGGCATGCATATTTAAACCTAGCATATAGTAGGTATAGGCAGGTAGATCTCTGTGGTCATCCTGGTCTACACAGTGATCTCCAGGACAGACAGAGATGCACAGTAAGGCAATGGCTCCAAAAAAGAAAAATTAAGAGTGTGTTTGTACATGTGTATTTGTATGGACATGGTTGTAATTGTGTGTGTACTTGTGTATGTTTAAGGCAAAGAGAAAATATAGGATTTTTCATGACTTTTTATTTAGTCCTCTGAACGTTCCTTTTTAATATTTGTAACAATTTTCTACATTTAAAAATAATCTATTAGCTGGGCGGTGGTAGCACTCGCCTGTAATCCCAGCACTCTGGGAGGCAGAGGCAGGCGGATTTCTGAGTTCGAGGCTAGCCTGGTCTACAGAGTGAGTTCCAGGAAAACCAGGGCTACACAGAGAAACCCTATCTCAAAAAAAAAAAAAAACTAAAAAAAATCTGTTTGTTATTGCTTAATTCATATGAGTATTTTGCCTGCCTGCAGGTTTGAGCACAATGTACATGCCTTGTGCCCATGGAAGCCAGAAGAGGGCATTATATCTCTTGGAACTGAAATTACAGACAGTGGTGGGCCACTACATTGGTTCTGGGAATCCAACATAGATTTTGTTGTTTTTAACCACAGAACCATCTCTCCAGCCCCTTTGTGTCTATATTCTTTTAATAGTAGTGACGACAGTTGCCAGTGTTTATATACTAGAACTATCCAGTCTTTTCCCATAAGGCTTTATGGTCATTGTAGATAAATCTGTGTATTTCATTCAGTTCTTCTTTCAGTAACTTTAGTGGCTTGTTTAGATCCTGGCCTATGGTAGAAGTTTTGTGATGTTTGTTAGCTTTCAGTAGACGAGAGTTAAGAGAGGCCCACATGGGGATCAAGCACATGACCTCAGCCTCATTATCACTGAAGCCTAGCCACAAGAAAATATGAAACGTGGCAGACACTCCTGTTATACTTAAGCTTTAATTAAAGTGAATTTTAATTCTCAAGACAAGTTCCAGTTTAGTGACCTCGAAGAGGAAAAAGGAATGTCCTCTATTCATTAACTGAGCAGGGATAGATGTTAGAAATTTTTATTTTCAAGCAAGCAACACTGACCTAGACAAACTGCAAACAAAGTGCCCAGAGATAGATTGAGCCAAGGGGAGTCATGAACCTTTCTTGAACAAATGCATTTGGTGAAGCCAACACACTGCCCCTTCTTGCATTTTTGGATCTGCTTGAAGTACAAAGAAGTTTTTTTATATAAAGTAAAACATAAAATCGCTATTCCCAAAGAGCTTATGCTACTCTTCACCGACTTTATGTGTGTACATAGTTTTTATCGTCTATCTAGAATAATTTATAATCGGCTTACTGCTTATTGTTCGTGACTTGTTCATCTCTGCCTCTCTGCCACAAAACTTCTGTGCCTCTTTACTTGGAATAACCTTCAGTTCTTCCAGTCACAGTGGGCCTGGGAGAACAGCAAAACTGAGTTCTACATAGAACCCATAGAGCTGCAGAGAGTCTCTGGGACTACCTCTTCACTCTACCATGGCAATGGAAAACCAAGTATAAACAATGCACGAATTGGCATGCTGATGCCGTGTTCAAGACAGGCTAGACTTGGTCCATAGGATGTAGTTTGGATATGAATTGTTTGTTTGTTCTAATGCTTTCTAAGAACCTTTTCATATCGACTTAATTTTAATTCATTGATATTTTGACTGGCTAAGCATATGTGTAAACTTTCTTGATATTAAACAGAAAGAGGCAGAGAAGATGGACTGTAGACTAAAATGATTAGAGAAAGTAAAACAGATAAATCAGATAAAAGATGATGTATATATGCATAATAATGTCATAATAAAATAGATTATTATGGGCAATTAACTTATACCAAAAGATTAAATATATTAAACATATATATAAATCACACATTCACTTAAACCCAAACATACACATACACACACACTTATTTTCAAAATAAAGGAAGTAATTGAAATTGTTTATCTCGGATATGATGATAAGAGAATTTAAACACCATGGAAAATGACTACAGATGCTGGACAGAAAACTTACTCCACAATTTTTTTTTGGGGGGAGTCAGAGAGACTAGAGTCAAATCCAAGTGTTTCCTAGCACAGTGAGACTTACTTGTTTATTATAGAATATGTAACCATCCATAGACATTATCAATAAATGATAGAGTCAATCTTCAGTGTTAACGAGAAAACCAAATGCTCTAAGCAATGAGGAAGCAAGTCAAGGAAGAATTTTAAACTGGATCATCCTTCTTATTTTCTCACATTGTTTTCTCTGGTTTGGCTTAACCCTTCATAGGTAAGAATAAATGGAAAATAATACAATAGAGAGACATTGAGAACTTCCACAAGCCATGAGAAGACAACAGAGTCTACATTTCTACGGTAATTATCCATATCCTAGAGAATTTTTCCTCAATAGCTTTGAGCATGCTGCAGTGAATGTGCAGCTGTAGCTACTATATTACTATACATATACTGTGATTAAGGTAAGAGCTACCAAAAGTTCTGTGAAGCATTTAATAGTTGCTTAACTTTCAAAATTTAGACCTTGAGATTTTCCTTATGCTATGACAAATTTTATCTCTTGTGAAGTAAATCCTTTTAAACTGCTTGTGTTTGTGTGTTTGTGTGTGTGTGTGTGTGTGTGTGTGTGTGTGTGTGTGTGTGTGTGTTTTGATTCTAATTATTGAGAATGAAGGGGCTGGAGAGATGGCTCTGCGGTTAACAGCACTGACTACTCTTCCAAAGGTCCTGAGTTCAAATCCCAGAAACCACATGCTAGCACACAACCATCCATACTAAAATCTGATGCCTCTTCTGGTGTGTCTGAAGACAGCTAAAATGTCATTAGAGAATGAAGGCATATTTTATTTGATGTGATATAGAAACTAGCAACAAATTTACAATGTAGATAATTGAATTTATTAAAAACTAAAAATTGCTGTTCAGTAAAAGTTCTCATCTCCAATTGTACAACAAAGAACATGTTTGTAAAACATAGAACTGACAGAGGATTTGAATATAATTTCTTCTATGTTAAAAAAAATGCATTAAATTGTTATCAAACTCATCCCATTGCCTCCTTTTCAATTCCTTCCATTATGACCATCACCTCTGCCTAACTTGATGTGCTCATTATTTTAAATCCACTGAGTATAGGAAATATGACCATCCCTGTTTCCTTTTAAATTCTTCATTCATATTTATGTCTAAGTCCAACTAACTGGGGAACATTGGTCCTACTAATTACATGTAACTTGCCATTATGAATTTTTGTTAGAAGCTTCATATTATACAATGAAGCATGGGAGAGGACTTTATGGTCTCATCCATCAGATTAGAACTTTGGTTGCCTTCAGATATATGGTAAAGTTGTTACACAACATTTATAAGTTCAATATTTGTCTATCACTATTTTTATCACTATTGCATTCCTTTCAAGGTCCTGATAATTATGACCATTATTCTTGAGTTTAGTAACTTAAACAAACATTTGATGTCTATATCATTCTATTATAAGCATAATGTTTCTGCTGAAATATATTTGTTCATTGTGGTATCCACTACTATTGGGTCTCTTGTTTTCCTTTCTTCACAAGCATGCAGAAAAACTATTATTTCCTAGACCCTCTGACTATTCATCATGCCCACATATAATGATCACTGAAATGTAATATAAACAGCACATGGCCTCCCAGGGCTGGAACACTGCAGCTTCCCACATGCCCCTCCCTTTTGCTATTCAATTTCTAGCCCAGTTTATAGATATAAAATCCTCACTGTGTTTTAAATTTAGAAGTTGGTTGGGCTATAAGATGAAAGAAAGAAGACTTCTAACTCACCATATAGATTGAGCATATTGGCCATGTCCAGTAATTTAGCAGATATAGTTAATTTTCATTATGGTGAACCATTAAGATTTCCAAGTATATGTATGATATTGCAGCTACTATCACCTCACTTATAAATCACTTAGTACAGTGACCCAAGACACTTCATGATGGTTCCTGGGATATCATTTTCCCTCTCTCATGATCCACTCCATAGCTGAGAGTCACTTATCAGGGGAGTGAAAGATATTTAGAAATACAGAACAGTCAAATATCATAATCAGTTTCATCCCACATAGTTTTGACAACAGACTTGTAATTCAATAGTTGTTTACTCATGCTCAACATATAAGAATACGGCACCTCCAAGAATTAAGCTATTTTTCAAAACCTCACTACTTAAGGTTGAGAATCGATATTCATGAATGATCTGGTCTACTGCCAAAGTTCTGGCTCTTTATGCTATGTCACCTTTTCTATCATGCGTGAGGAACCTCTAAAGAGCCTTTAATACGCTTGCAACTCCAACCATCTCGTTCTCAGCTGACATTGAATATCCTGCCACTGGGGAAAGATTTATGCCTTTCAATGTCAAGAAAGCATTAATGGATGCAGGATAATAGGAGGGTCGAGAAAAATGTTTTTCTAAATTTGATTAATAATTTCCCTTGGACAACATCCAAGAGGTTGGTTATGATGTGCTCTGCACTTCAGAGCGCTTGGTGGCATTGTACTGCTGCACCGAGGCTAGTATTAACATTATAAACTTCTGAATCCAAACTTCAATGAGAAAGAGAAACTACCAATAACTTAAAGTGAGTTGGTAATTATCTCTCTTGAATGTGAGAACAAGTAGTCCTGGATGCAATGACAGGTGACCCATCTTGTCTTCACATTTATTCCTAGACAATGGTATCATCCTCCTCTTTGCAGAACCCCATAGACAGCATTCTGTGAGCCACCCTCCCATTTTCACCTTTTGTCAAGGAAAGTACAAGTGGAAGCTCTTACCATCCCAACAATGAGAGACAATTTGAAATCACAACCCAGTGAAACGTGCAGGGAGGAATACTTCTAGACTAGAGTATCTGTTGAGTGCTATGAGGCAGCTATAAAGCTGATAAACATTGTTTCATTTTATCTTAGCTATTGATAGAGAAATGCATTTTATTGCTCCATGTTAAGCCACATTCCTTGGACGTGTTGCCAATCATGAGTCAAATGCACTGTATTTTTGCTTTTGTTTTTCAAAATGCTATGAGAAAATTATGTCCTTTATCACTGTGTAAGGGACAAAGGAGGCTTACAACAGCTCGGCACACAAGGATTTTATAAATGAATTAACAGAAGTCAGAGTTCCAAGTCATGACTATCTGATAGGAAGTCAGTAGAGAAAGTCAGAGTATGGGGAAAAATACAGAGAATTTTCTAATTCCTAGAAATAATACCTTAATAGATAGACAAGACTACAATTTACAAGTGTATGTGTCAGAGGTGTTGATGATACAGGAGTTGATATAACCTAGGTGCCCACCAAAGAGGAATGACTGGAGAGATTGCTCAGAGGTTAAGAGCACTGGTTGTTCTTCCCAGCACATGTCAGCTAGCAACTGTCTGGTTGGGGGATCTAATACCTTCCTACAGATATATGTTCAGGCAAAATACCAACATTCATTGAAATAAATAAATAAACAAATAAATGGTGGTGCATGCCTTTAATCCCAGCACCTGGGAAACAGGCAGATGGATTTCTGAATTCGAGGCCAACCTCATCTACGGAGTGAGTTTGAAGATAGCCAGAAATACACAGAGAATCCCTGTCTTGAAAAAAACCAGCTAACCAACCAACCAACTAAACAAACAAACAAACAAACAAACAAACAAGCAAACAGGATCTCTGACCTGGTCAGAGGATCCAATAATATAAATGGAGGACCAGTGAAATAAACTTATAGAAGAAAAACAAAACAAAACAAAAAAGGGAATGACTGAATAATAAAATGTTGATGCCATGAAGTGTCATGAGCAGTTAAGTTAAGAAGGTCACATTAAATAGATTCTCTTATGTATTAATAAACGTTACTAAGAAGGAGCAAGTGACAGGTGACATTTGCCAATGGCAATGTCCAAGTTGCAGGACATGTACATTATTTCCCCAACATGTGTAAACAGTAAATCTGCACTTACGTCAAAATAATGCTGTTTTATAGAGGGTAGTATGTTTATACTAAAATAAAATAAAGGTAATTTAACAAAGAGTACAGAGAAAAATAGTCACTACCCAAATCACTTATGTAATTTTGTGAGGCAGTACAAGAAAAAAGGTGCCAGAGAGGTTGCCATGGAGAAACCCATTTTTCTTTAGGTAAAATTTGTCAATATGGAGCTGAAGAGAGAAAGAACTCTCTGGGGGATGTAACCTACATACTGGAAAGCACAGGAAAAGGGGAGATTTATATATTATGGTCTTGGGAAAATAAGCATAGAGAAGCTGGTTTATGAAAACATATTTAGAGATGTGGGTGGAGCATGTTAGGAATCAGCCTTCATGGACAGAAAACTGAGTCAGTATGTTTTAGAAATCAGTGAACTGGAGCTTGAAAGATGGCACAGTGGTTAAGAAAATTTACTGGATTTCAGAGGACTGAAGCTGGGAAGCTCATAACCTTGTGGATCTCTTGTCTCAATCTTGTCTCAACAGGACTCCAGAGGACCAATCACTTGTGAATACATATTCAGACACTTGGATACAGTTTCTCTCTCTCTCTTGCTCTCTCTCTCTCTCTCTCTCTCTCTCTCTGTCTCTCTCTCTGTCTCTCTGTCTCTGTCTGTCTCTCTCTCTCTCTCACACACACAATTTAAAAATAAAAGCAATTATTTCTTTAAAAAAAGTTAATGGGTATGTGTCCAAAAACAAAATAGTGCAGAGATTTCTACATCTGTCCAAATGTCAGAGTGGTGGTCCCCACACCAAAAGTTCCTCTGTGGAAAAATTACTATAACTCAAGGATAAATTGTTTTGAGTGTCTTTCAGTCTCCAGTTACCCCAGTAGGAATGATTCTATGACACAATGTGTTTCTCTGATCAACTTTGCTTCTAAAATTTCAAATACTGTAGATAATACCTATATCACATTTTATTTTGGTATAATTTGAAGGGTTGTTACTTCCTTTAACAATTTCTGTCATTAAGCACTGACTTCCCTAAATCAAATATACCGACATATTAGAGGAATACCCTGAAATGAAACCAAACAGGTTAATACCAATCTCCAGTAGAAAAGCTAGTATATGAAGCTCACAGAAAATTAATCCCATCTAAGTTCCAATTTAAAGAAATAGTTTCTGATACAAGAGTTCTGCTCAGTTCTGCTTCACAGCATATTGAAGAAATAGCAGTTGGGATCATAAACTCTAAATGTAGACTGTTGGAAACCACAGATCAGCTCAGGTGTTTATTAAGTAAGCTTAGGAATGGTAAGATGCTCAGTAATTCACCTGTAATATAAACTGAAGAGTTTCTTTAGAGTAAAACCATGATGATTATATACAGCGAAGTCATTCAGGGGGACTAACAGAGTGCTTTGTGTATAGTAAGCTCTCAATAGATGTTAGGCATCATCCTCACTAATGGGAAGGGCATCAAGTCCACTTGATTTTATTTATTTATTTATTTGTTATTTATTTATTTACTCATTCATTCATTCATTTGTTCATTCATTCATTCATTATTATTCCTTAATCACTTTTTACATTCCAGTCATTATCCCCCTTCTGGTCTTTCCTCTGATAGTTCTTCATCCTATTCCTTCATCCCCATCCTCCCTCCTCATCTCCAAGATGTCCCATTCACTCCCTCTAGACCTCTCCATTTCCTGGGGCCTTGTGAGAGTTAGGCATGTCTTCTCTCACTGAGGCCAGACCAGACAGTCCTCTGCTGTAATGGAAAGGGCATCAAGTCCACCTTAGTTTTATTTTATGCTGAATTCAAGGCTTCTAAATCATGGCTGGCTGCTTGAGTTAGCTCGAACTTTTCCCACTTGCTAAGTCTCTCTGAAGTTACTGTATTCCTAAAGCAATTCTTGGACAGCATCATAGTTTTCTATTATACTTTATCTTTATATTGTTTTCTAAACTCTTGAATTTGGCTTTGCTTTCAGTTTTTTATCCAAGGAGTAGAGCTTGACCTATTTGAATGCTTTAGAAGAGTTGGGCCTTGTCTCTAAATCCAGCCCTTTTGTCTGAGTCTGTGAATCTGACCTAGGGACTTATCTGAAAGCTTGCCTTATGGCTAATGAGGAACTTTTACCTCTTTTGCTATGAGTAGCCTGGGGCATTACACAGCTCTGCCTTTTCTTAAAGCCAAGGTCATCCAGGACCTTCTGAAAGGGATTATGTGAGTAGTTGTCTCTAAGGGCTAGATGGTCTGTAATTGTTAATCTTTTTTTAAATTAGATATTGTCTTTATTTACATTTCAAATGTTATCCCCTTTCCTTGTTTCCCCTCTGAAGACACCCTATCCCATCCCTCCTCCCTCTGCTTACCAACCCACCCACTCCTGCTTCCCTGTCCTGGCATTCCCTTACACTGGGGCAATGAGCCTTAACAGGACCAAGGGCCTCTCCTCCAATTGATGTTTCACAAAGCCATCCATGGCTGGGGCCATGGGTCCTTCCATGTGAAATCTTTGGTTGGTGGTTTAGTTTCTGGGAGCTCTGGGGGTACTTGTTGGTTCATACTTTTGTTCCTCCTATGGGACTGCAAACCCCTTCAGCTCCTGCAAACTTGACTGCACTGGGACTCATATACAGATGACACTTGAGTGTTGTCAGTGTCTTTGGGGTGCTTATAGAGGTGTTTTACTGAGAAGAGATCTACCCCCAAGAAGGAATGGAGTCTTATTACTTGGGTGAAAGACTAAATAAAAACCAAAAATAGAAGAAGCCACCAGCATTCTATACTCTATATCCTGATGTTGGGTATGATGTGACCAGTTGCCTCCTGTTCCCATTTCATGACTTCCTGGCCATGATGCCAATGCAAGCCCTACTTCCTTGCTTAAGCTGTTTTCATAGGACCATTTTGTTCCTGTTGATTTTTTTTTGTTGTTTTTTGTTTTTTGTTTTTGGGGTTTCCCCCCTCATAGCAACAAGGACATAATTAACATGTTATCCCTGTAAAACTCTTCAACATGGCCTTTGCTCTCTCAACACATGTTTGGCGAGTTTGTGAAATAATGTGTGTTCAAATAAGTATTTGATAAGGAGGTATGTGAGAGATTTGTCTGGGATCTACATTTTAGGTCCAGTGACAAGCAACCGACAAGTTCTTCATTTAATTTACTTTATTCTTACTGAACTTTCAATATTGTGGGGCAAACCTGTACTAGGGCATTGACTATGGCCAAGGTAAGGCATGGGCCACAAATAGGACAATTTTTGTGTTGTTTCTTTAGTAAGCATTTAATAAGATGTATCTTTCCAACACTTGGGTCACCTATTTGTACATTTCTGTCAGTCACACAGCCTCCCATAATTAAAATGAGTGAAGATCTGCAAGCAACATAATCAGAGCTGTCACTGATGGTTATGGACTCTGGGGCAGGGGTGGGGGAGGGATGGAGGGAGGGAGGGAGGGAGGGAGAGAGAGAGAGAGAGAGAGAGAGAGAGAGAGAGAGAGAGAGAGAGAGAGAGAGAGAGAGAGAGAGAGAGAGAGCTGGTTTCCAGGGTCCCAAACTTGTTTTCTTAGCAGGCACCAGGTGGAGGTTAGGGTTTCTCATCACCAGAAAAAAAATGTAATCATCTCAAATTGGAAGAGACTTCTAGAAATAAACCTCAAATATGATGATGGTATTTTGAGCAGAGAGAAACAGAGCTCATCTGAGAGAGCTCTGAGTAGCTCTTGGTAAGAGTTAATGGCAGAGTCCAGAGTTGTGCAAGGGCCACCACTTATGCTTGGTTTATTTCCATCAGTGGAAGAATCACATTCTATTGTTTAAATGTTTTTATTTCCTTCATTAAACCATGAGGTTTCCTTTTACCTGAATTGTTGAGGTTTGATGGACTTGTTTATGTGTGGTGTGCATGCAATTTTCAGGTGCACATGTGTGTAAGTGTAAATATATATGTGCCTATGTGCATGTGGAGGCAAGAAGTTGACATTGATGTTACCCCAATTGTTCTTTACTATGTATTTTGAAGCAGGGTTTATTTCTGAAACTGGAACTCAAAAATTCATTAAGTCTATGTAGCCAGAGTGTTCATAAATCCCTCTGTCCACCCACCAAGTGCACAAGAGTACAGGTGGGTGCCATGCTCCTCTGCCACAAGGGTGCAGTGAATCCAAACCTTTTCCTCACATTGGCCTGGGAAATGCTTTATTCATTGATCCATCTCCTAAGCCATCAACTCTTAATTTTAGACATTCTTTTGTTTTTTTGAAAATTTTTTTTATAAATGTTATTCGATATATTTTTTTATTTACATTTTAAATGATTTCCCCTTTTCTGGTTCCCCACTCCCCGAAAGTAACATGAGCCCCCTTCCCTCCCTCTGTTCTCCCACCCATCATTTCCCACTTCCCTGTTGTGGTTTTGTCTTATACTGCTACACTGAGTCTTTCCAGAACTAGGGGCCACTCCTCCGTTCTTCTTATACCTCATTTGAAGTGTGGATTATGTTTTGCATATTCCAGTATTCCAAGCTAATATCCACTTATTAGTGAGTGCATACCATGATTCATCTTTTGAGACTGGGTTACCTCACTTAGTATGATGTTCTCCAGCTCCATCCATTTGCCTAAGAATTTCATGAATTCATTGTTTCTAATGGCTGAATAGTACTCCATTGTGTAGATATACCACATTTTTTGCATCCATTCTTCTGTGTTCTTTCCAGCTTCTGGCTATCATAAATAGGGCTGCTATGAACATAGTGGAACATATATCCTTATTACATGCTGGGGAATCCTCTGGGTATATGCCGAGGAGTGGTATAGCAGGATCTTTCAGAAGTGACATGCCCAGTTTTCTGAGGGACTGCCAGACTGATTTTCAGAGTGGTTGTACTAATTTGCAACCCCACCAGCAGTGGAGGAGTGTTCCTCTTTCTCCACATCCTCGCCAACATCTGCTGTCTCCTGAGTTTTTAATCTTAGCCATTCTGACTGGTATAAGGTGAAATCTCAGGGTTGTTTTGATTTGCATTTCCCTGATGACTAGTGAAGTTGAGCATTTTTAAAGATGTTTCTCTGCCATCCAAAGTTCTTCAGGTGAGAATTCTTTGTTTAACTCTGTACCCCATTTTTAATAGGGTTATTTGGTTTTCTGGGGTCTAACTTCTTGAGTTCGTTGTATATATTAGATATTAGCCCTTTATCTGATGTAGGGTTGGTGAAGATCTTTTCCCAATTTGTTGGTTGCCAATTTGTCCTTTTGATGGTGTCCTTTGCTTTACAGAAACTTTGCAATTTTATGAGGTCCCATTTGTCAATTCTTGATCTTAGAGCATAAGCTATTGGTGTTGTGTTCAGGAACTTTCCCCCTGTACCGATGTCCTCAAGGGTCTTCCCCAGTTTCTTTTCTATTAGCTTCAGAGTGTCTGGCTTTATATGGAGGTCCTTGATCCATTTGGAGTTGAGCTTAGTACAAGGAGACAAGATGGATCAATTTGCATTCTTCTGCATGCTGACCTCCAGTTGAACCAGCACCATTTGTTGAAAAGGCTATCTTTTTTCCATTGGATGTTTTCAGCCCCTTTGTCGAGGATCAAGTGGCCATAGGTGTGTGGGTTCATTTCTGGATCTTCAATCCTGTTCCATTAATCTGCCTGCCTGTCACTGTACCATTACCATGCAGTTTTTAACACTATTGCTCCGTAATATTGCTTGTGGTCAGGGATACTGATTCCCCCAGAATTTCTTTTGTTGTTGAGAATAGTTTTAGCTATCCTTGGTTTTTTGTTATTCCAGATGAATTTGAGAATTGCTCTTTCTAAGTCTATGAAGAATTGAGTTGGGATTTTGATGTGTATTGCCTTGAATCTGTATATTGCTTTAGGCAAAATGGCCATTTTAACTATACTAATCCTGCCGATCCATGGGCATGAGAAGTTTTTCCATTTTTTGAGGTCTTCCTCTATTTCCTTCTTTAGAGTCTTGAAGTTCTTGTCATCCAGATCTTTCACATGTTTGGTCAGAGTCACCCCAAGGTACTTTATACTGTTTGTGGCTATTGTGAAGGGAGTCATTTCCCTAATTTCTTTCTCAGCCTGCTTATCCTTTGAGTATAAGAAGGTTACTGATTTGCTTGAGTTGATTTTATAACCTGCCACTTTGCTGAAGTTGTTTATCAGCTGTAGGAGTTCTCTAGTGGAGATTTTTGGGTCACTTAGGTAGATTATCATATCATCTGCAAATAATGATAGTTTGACTTCTTCCTTTCCAATTTGTATCCGTTTGACCTCCTTATGTTGTCTAATTGCCCGAGCTAGTACCTCAAGTACAATATTGAAAAGATAAAGAGAAAGGGGGCATCCCTGTCTAGTCCCTGATTTTAGTGTGATTGCTTCACGTTTCTCTCCATTTAGTTTGATTTTGGCTACTGGTTTGCTGTATATTGCTTTTACTATGTTTAGGTATGGGCCTTGAATTCCTGTTTTCTCCAAGACTTTAAGCATGAAAGGATGTTGAATTTTGTCAAATGCTTTTTCAGCATCCAATGAAATGACCATGTGGTTTTTTTCTTTGAGTTTATTTATGTAGTGGATTACATTGATGGATTTCTGTATATTAAACCAACCCTGCATGCCTGGGATAAAGCCTACTTGATCATGGTGGATGATCGTTTTGATGTGTTCTTGGATTCGGTTGGCAAGAATTTTATTGAGTATTTTTGCATTGATGTTCATAAGGGAAATTAGTCTGAAGTTCTCTTTCTTTGCTGGATCTTTGTGTGGTTTTGGTATCAGCGTAATTTTGGCTTCATAGAAGGAATTGGGTAGTGTTCCTTCTGTTTCTATTTTTGTGGAATAGTTTGAAGAGTATTGGTGTTAGGTCTTCTTTGAAGGT